>NC_057387.1:43371994-43671994 GCF_019320065.1 Cervus canadensis
CAGATGTTGGCAATTTGATCTCTGGTTCCTCTGCCTTTTCTAAAACCGGCTTGAACATCTGGAATTTCATGGTTCATGTATTGCTGAAGCATGGCTTGGAGAATTTTGAGCATTACTTTACTAGTGTGTGAGATGAGTGCAATTGTGTGGTAGTTTGAGCATTCTTTGGCATTGCCTTTCTTTGGGACTGGAATGAAAACTGACCTTTTCCAGTCCTGTGGCCACTGCTGAGTTTTCCAAATTTGCTGGCATATTGAGTGCAGCACTTTCACAGCATCATCTTTCAGGATTTGAAATAGCTCAACTGGAATTCCATTACGTCCACTAGCTTTTCTCATAGTGATGCTTCCTAAGGCCCACCTGACTTCACATTCCAGGATGTCTGGCTCTAGGTCAGTGATCACACCATCGTGATTATCTGGGTCGTGAAGATCCTTTTTGTACAGTTCTTCTGTGTATTCTTGCCACCTCTTCTTAATATCTTCTAATTCTGTTAGGTCCATACCATCTCTGTCCTTATTGAGCCCATAAACCAATAGAGAGGAAAGTAATTACAAATTGTGAAAACTTCCACTGAGGAAATTAACACCTTGAGGAGACAGAGATGAACTGGAGGAAGTCAATTGAGATAAGGTGAATTTCTGAGATCATGAAAGCCAAGAATGAAACCAATGCTTGATGAAGAGTGTTCTAAGCCAAGGCAGGATCAAGTGCAAGGACACTAAGACCTATCAAAATATTTTAGGGATAAATTTTCTGCTTTGTCCTTCAGTTTCATTAAGTACTATGATTCTCTCAAGTATTCCAACTCTCTGCAGAAAGATTTGCTAAAGGAAGATGTTTTTTAAAAGTTGTAGTAATTTAGAAAAATGAAGAAATTACTCCTAAAAAACAGCTTTAGGTGGGTGGATGAAGTACTGAATACCTGAAATATTATTACTTATTAGATGTTATAGCTTTAAGAAACATATCCCAAAGCAATGATCTCTGCTTGAATTTTCTGCTAACAAATTATCTATATGATAGATTTGGGACTTCCCAGGTGATGTGATGTTAAAAGAATCCACCCGCCAATCCAGGAAGTTCAAGGGACACGGGTTTGATTCCTGAGTTAAGAGGATCCCTGGAGTAGGAAATGGCAATACACTCCAGTTTTCTTGCCTGGAAAATTCCATGGACAGCGGAGCCTGGTGGGCTACAGCTCATGGGGTCACAGAAGAGTCGGATACAAGTTAGCGACTAAACAATGACAAGAAGATAGATTAATGTGCTTTTATAAAACATGAAACTTATTCTGATGATTTTCTGGCTTTAGAGGAGTAACTGTTCTTATTTGTTTCTTCTTATTTACAATGAATATATTTGAGTCCCAAATACACACCATACTTGGGGAAGACAGAAAAAGCAAAAGGTTTTTGTCAAAAACATCTAAAAATATTTTCATGTGTGCTTGTTGTTTCAGCAAAAACACATGAACTATCTCAAAGATTGGTTTACTACACTATCCTGTCATTATATCATACACATACATGGATGCTAGAGAGTGTTTTACTTTATTTTGAAATACATGGCACCACCAAAAAATTAATTAAATACATTCAATAAAATAAATATAGATGTTTTTCTGAAAATGAATTTTAATCAATTTTACACACACATTCATGATGATAATAACATATCTACCCAATGCCAAGACAATTTGATACAAAGTAGGAGAAAAATCAATTAAACTGGTTTTGTGTACAAAATATAAGGACTTGCCTTTTTGGTGATCATTCTGAAATTTGTGTAGGTCCAAATGTTCTTAATTGACTAGTACATCGTGACAGTAATTAAACAGAAAATTGAATTAGTTCACTAACTTTACATTTCTCTATCAAATGATAATGCCATTAGATTTAAAATAAATTAAAGCTGGTATGTAAATCTGTAGCCTAGTAGTTGAAATAGGCCTCATTCAATCTTCAGATTATCTGATAATTCTCATTTAAGTCAATTATAAAACATAGATATCAGTTAAATGTTATTATTCAATCAATTTTAAAATTAAAACTTAATAGGGACTAGCACATCTTTTCTGATATGAAAGAACAGAATCCAGGTTTGAAGAAGATAAATTCTAGAGCAAGCCTTTTGTAAAAGTCAAAGATACCAAGAATTTCTCAGAAAAGCTCATAAAATATGATATGACGATCTTAACTAGAGGCAAAAGCTTGAAAGTCAAAGTTAAATTCTTGTCCCATTATAATATAAAACTTTACCAGAAGAGTAAGTAGACACTGGGCACCTGAACATGGAAAAGAAAGAGGGAATGATTAATTCAGAAATATTTTACACATGTATTATCGACATGAGGCAGGTACATTGGAAAGTATGTTTCAATTTCAATCGCAGTTTGCTTGTTAAGATTTTAAGCCCACTGCAATTACTTCCATTCATACAACAAATGATGTCATTGAACATGCTTCAGTAAATCTTGTGTGAAAGACAAAATAAAGTAAATACTTACGCACAGATAGTGATTCAGGAAAGCATGAAGATATGTTAACCTGGAATCCAACTATAGTAACAATTAAGGGGATTTCTGTGGTTTCACATTTCCTTATGAATACCTTCTGGTACTCATCATTCTTTATTGTAATTATTGTTTCACATACCATTTTTTTCCTCCTCACTAAGAGCTCCCTAAGTGATTTTCTCTCAATCATCTGTTATCTTTCCTGACTCTTTGGTAGGTATTCAGTAAATGTAAAAGGAAAGGATAAATGAATCAATGAGAAGAGAGAATGGTAAATGTAACCAAGATGAAATTAAAATCAGCTAAAGGACTTCCCTGGTGGTCCAGTGGTTAAGAATCTGCCTTTCAATGAAGGGGACGTGGGTTTGATCCCTGGTCAGGGAACTAAGATCCCACATCAGTTCAGTTGCTCAGGTGTGTCCAACTCTTTGCGACCCCATGGACCAGGCTTCCCTGTCCATCACCAACTCCTGGAGCTTGCTCAAACTCATGCCCATAGAGTCAGTGATGCCATCCAACCATCTCATCCTCTGTCATCCCCTTCTCCTTCTGCCATCAATCTTTCCCAGCATCAGGGTCTTTTCCAATGAGTCAGCTCTTCACATCAGGTAGCCAAAGTATTGGAGCTTCAGCTTCAGCATCAGTCCTTCCAGTGAATATTCAGGACTGATTTCCTTTAGGATGTACTGGTTGGATCTCCTTGCAGTCCAGGGGACTCTCAAGAGTCTTCTCCAAAACCACAGTTCAAAAGCATCAGTTCTTTGGTGCTCAGCTTTCTTTATAGTCCAACTCTCTCATCCATACATGACCACTGGAAAAACCATAGCCTTGAATAGACGAACATTTGTTGGCAAAGTAATATCTCTGCTTTTTAATATGCGGTCTAGGTTGGTCATAGCTTTTCTTTCAAGGAGCAACCATCTTTTAATCTCATGGCTACAGTAACTATCTGCAGTGATTTTAGAGCCCAAAGAAATAAAGTCTCTCACTATTTCCATTGTTTCCCCATCTATTTGCCATGAAGTGATGGGACTGGATGCCATGATCTTAGTTTTCTGAATGTTGAGTTTTAAGCCAACATTTTCACTCTCCTCTTTCACTTTCATCAAGAGGCTCTTAGTTCTTCTTTGATTTCTGTCATCTGCATATCTGAGGTGATAAAGCAGAAGTAGATGTTTTTCCGGAACTGTCTTGCTTTTTCGATGATCCAGTGGATGTTGGCAATTTGATCTTTGGTTCCTCTGCTTTTTCTAAATCCAGCTTAAACATCTGGAAATTCACAGTTCACTTACCGTTGAAGCCTGGGTTGGAGAATTTTGAGCATTAATTTGCTAGCATGTGAGTAGCTAGAGGCAAAGAAGAAAAAGAAAGACATACCCATTTGAATGCAGAGTTCCAAAGAATAGCAAGGAGAGATAAGAAGGCCTTCCTCAGGGATCAATGCAAAGAAATAGAGGGAAACAATAGAATGGGAAAGACTAGAGATCTCTTCAAGAAACCAAGGGAACATTTCATGCAGATTGGCACGATAAAGGAAAGAAATGGTATGGACCTAACAGAAGCAAAATATATTTAAGAAGAGGTGGCAACAATACACAGAAGAACTGTGCAAAAAAGATCTTCACGACCCAGATAATCACGGTGGTGTGAGCACTCACCTAGAGCCAGACATCCTGGAGTGTGAAGTCAGGTGGGCCTTAGGAAGCATCACTACGAACAAAGTTTGGGGGAGGTGATGGAATTCCAATTGTGCTATTTCAAATCCTAAAAGATGATGCTGTGAAAGTGCTGCACTCAGTATACCAGCAAATTTGGATAAGTCAGCAGTGGCCACATGATTGAAAAAGGTCCATTTTCATTCCAGTCCCAAAGAAAGGCAATGCCAAAGATCTCACATGCCACACCACAACTAGCGAGTCCAAGCACCACAACTAGTGAGAATCCTGTGTGCTGCAGTGAAGATCCCAAGTGCCATAAGTGAGACATAACAGAGCCAAAAATAACATTTAAAAATAAATGAATTTTTTTTTAGAAACTGTTACAAAATAAATTTGGGGGGAAAAAATCTAAGGTTTATTTTAAAAAAAAATCAGCTAATCATAAAACAGGAGTTTGTTAGAGAGAGGGAAAAACAACCTTTTAATCTCAGTCCTGTTTACAAAACTATGGAGAAATGAAAAATGTTGAAGAATAAATTAAGAAACTATAAATTTTTGGTATTTCAAAGTGCCTCAAAGATTTTTAATGTTTTGGTAGGGAGACAGAAAAGGAGGTTGACAAACCATGATCTCCCTTAGGCACCTCTGTATTCACATGAGAATATACATCATAATTTCCACACATGTTTACACTCTTGCTTCATATCACAACATCATGGTGTCATTGATTCCATTTCTGTTGATTGATCCTTGTGGTTCTGTGGGTCTGCCTCATCGTTGTACAGAAACTTAGTCTCATATGCTTTCTTATTTTAATAGTTGTCCTTCAAGGAATAAAGATGGGCTGTATGTAAGGATGCTGTTTCCACTAAAATGTCATCTTAGCCAGTATAGAAGGGTAAAAATAGAAACAATTTTGGATAACCAACAGTAAGAGTATCCATCTGTTTCTCACGAAGATATGTGTTTTTCTGTTTCTTTCTTTAAAATAATTCATAAGATTCCATTCCTAAAATCTAAAACTATGATATTTCTCCAGATAAAACTTATAGTTTATAATCAAATAATTAACTTGTAAACACCCTGGATAAACTTTAAATAGCTCATCCAATACTACTGAGGTATACTTTACACAGTTGACCCGGCAGGCATTTGAAGACCTGCTGAATGATTGAGCTACTGTATTCCAGACTGAGGAAGTGATCAAAATGAGGAAAATGGGAAGAGTACCACTCCAAATGGTGTTCCAACTAAACAGTACAAGTTGGTACACAGCAAATAGTGAATAATTTCACCACTTTTCCAAATCCATATGGACGTGGAAAGGGAGATGCAAACATCTGAGGAACACCTATTTCTTAAGAGAAAATGAAAGAAGATAGATTAGGATACTAAAAGCTACTGTGTTAACTGATAGGAAGTTACAACTTAAATTTTACTAAGTTCTCTGTTATCTAAAATAATTTAATTTGGGATATTATAACTATAACAATGCCCCATAACCTCACAAAGTGAATGACATAATAGAACAAAAGTAGTCTATAGAATATGTTGAAATACTTTGAATTGATTTCAACTGCATTTATTCTTTTTTCAGGTCAAAATTAATAAAAATACAAACACACTCCAAGTATTATTTAGTATTTCTTTATGGTGTAAATCCCACACTGAGGTCACAGTTGCTTTTTAAAATTTCAGTAGAATAGAGAAACCTAAAAATGTATTTAAAGACCTAACATTTAGAACTTATTTAAATTATCATATTAGGTCACATACACCTGCTTCTATCATTGAGAAAAATTCTAATCTCATAGAAATCTAGAGAAATTTTGTGAGTATATGTGTGCATGTGTGCAAAATATAGCAGATGATTTATTTGCTATTATCACAAAAAGTCCTAGCCAATTTCAGACAAAGCAAGGTATTATATTCTTGCATGGTTTAGACCTCAGAAACATATGTCAATGCCAAGTTTACTAATTGTGCACCCAGTACAAATATTGGAAAGCTCAGCCAAAACAACAGAACTCTGAAGTACAAAGTAAATGTAGGCATAAAGAAAAAATTATAGGGCAGGTTTTGGTTTTCCCTTATCTATGTTAGCTACTTTTTCCTTCTCAGCATGTTATTATGAAGCTGCTTGGTGGTGGAGGTGGTGCTTAGTCATGTCTGACTCTTTGCCATGCCACAGACTGTAGCCCGCCAGGCTCCTCTGTCCATGGAACTTTGCAGGGAGAAGAATACTGGAGTGGATTTTCATTACCTACTCCAGGGATCTTCCCCACCCAGGGGTGGAACCCACATCTTTTACATCTCCTGTGTTGGGAAGTAGACTCTTTACCACTATTGCTACCTGGGAAGCCCTGCTTGGAATAGATAGCAGTATAAATGATACATAAATAGAGATAACTCCGGCGATAATTGAGTCAATGCAACTGTTTAAATCCATGCTGACTTTTGCAGAATATTATAGCATGCAATGCTATATCTGTCTCCTGTCTCCTCTACCCTGGTGTAGAATACAAGCTACAGGAAACAGAAGAGACTTCTAGACATAATTTTAGAAATAGTATCTTAGAAACGTGTATAAGTGGTTGTTCAAGTGCAAGGCAAACAACTGAAATTCCATATTTAAGTTTGCAGGGAAGTCCGAAATATGTTCTGTCTTTAACATTGTCCACATTTCTTAAAAGCAACACTCCACAAACAAATTGTAAGTAAAAATGTCAAACTCCAGAGTCTTAAAATTTACCAACCAATTTATTTTTAAACTGAAACTACCTCAATTTTAACAGCATTGCTATAATACTGAAAAGGTATGGGGCATTTTCTATGTGTCAGGCACAGTGCTTAGGTGAAATGAATTCTTTTATTTAGTTCTCACAGCCACCCTGTGAGATAGGCATTATTTTTCTATCTTATGGATAGAAAACGGGCACAGAGAGGTTAAGCCATTTGTCCAAGAGAAAACATTAGCAGTGTCAGAAAAGGGCTTTTAAAAAAGCAATCCGACTGAAGCGCCCTTTCTGAAATTTATTACTGTGCTTTGCTGCTTCTCTTAGAATAATCTACCTAAAACATTCTGGTACTTCTTATTTTAAGAAATGAAGAAAACTCACAAAATTTAAAAGGAGTTCTCTGATAGCCAACATCAAGATTTAGTTGCTTCAAATGACTTTTGATATAGCTGTTTTTTCCCTAAAGGCTTTGGTAAAAATTAATAGGCCAAGAATTGTTGATTAATGTAAATCATTTTACCAGTTCAGTGAAAATTAGTGTTATTTTTCCTCATAAACTGATCAATGCATTTCTAAGGTATTTTACACTTCACTTTTAGCCTTTCTTTGTAGGAGAAGTATTGATAATGCCTTAGCCTGTATGAATAACTCATTTTGAAAATCAGAAAAGCCTATTTCAAGTATCAGTGTCAGTTGAAATCATGAAAATTAATCAAAATATTGGCAATCATGAATATGTAGATGTTTAATTCATGCTTGCTCTAAGTTCAAATGGATGAAATCACTTATTCAAATATTAAATCATCCTTTCAGCTGGAGAGCTAAGTCTCAGCTATGAATGAGAAAGGCTACATAGATTGGATGTAGTAAAATTATTATTTTTATGCTGAGATATTACACCGATGAACTGAAAAATAAATTTATAAGCTACAACTATGAACTAATATGCTTTTTTTCATTTATGGAATCTAGCTTAGGTTGAAAAACTGAAAACCACTTTTTTTTTTTTTTTTTTAAACTTTTTATTTTGTATTGGAGTATAGCAGTTTAACAATGTCAAGTTTCGGGTGAACAATGAAGGGACTCAGCCTTACATTTATCCATTCTCCCCCAAACTCCCCTCCCATCCAGGCTGCCACAAAACATTGACCAGAATTCCATGTGCTAAACTTGTCCTTGTTGTTTATCCATTTTAATTATATAACAGTGTGTATATGTCCATCCCAAAGTCATCCTTATCTTTCCCCTCATCCTTCCCCCTTACGGCATTCAGAAGTTTGTTCTCTAAGTTTTAAGTCTCCTGGAAATCACTTGTTTCATATCTAAATATTTTACGTGGAAGTGTCATAGGTCTAATATACTCTACTTCTCTATTTGTGCCTGTGTGCATACCTGCAATTGTCATTCATGAAAACAATGAGGGCACGGGTGTTAAACCTGATTGCTGTCTTATATCCTCACAGCCAATTCATTCTCAGCATGTAAAGTTACATAATGGATGTGTTTAGGGCCTTTATCTCTCTCTTTCAAGTTTCTATTATACATGGATCTCCCCAAGATCACATAGGGGAGAAAATTCTTACATGTTCTACGTAACAGTCCAATTTTCATAGCCTATGAAAATCAGAAGACTGGTTTTCTTTGTAGCTTTTTCCCTTCCACTTCTGGTTGTAAGGTTTATAAAGTTAGTCTGTTGGAGACATAAATAATATACTCTAAATTATTCTTGACACCTATTTCCTTTCATGATTAACAAATAAATGTCTTTGGGATGCTTGGCTGCCCTGTCAGGTGGTATATACATGTTAAATAATGCTGTTTACACAACTTACAAAGAACATGAACACACATAGCCAACATCTGCTGCCTCATATATATATAGTTTGAAAAACTCTGAAATATATATCCACATTTTGAAGGTTTTTCAAATTTTCATAATTATGTGTTTCACAGTAATTCAAGTTCAATAACTATTCTAGATGACTTGTTTAAAAAAAGTCTTCCTCCCATCCCACTATAATGCTGATTTTAAAATAAATGATTAATTACCTCTATAATGGAGCTTATTTTTTCAAAACAAAAAAGCCTTTGAATATTTTAAACAACTCACAGATTTTTAAATTGTACATGTATACTTTTTTTTCCAAAATTGTGATAAGAAAACTTGACATGAGTTTTACCCTCTTAACACAACTTTACAATACAATATTGTTAACTATAGTCACATGTTGTCCAGCAGATTGCTGTTATTTGTTTTACTTACTGGAACTTTATACCCATGGGTTAGCAACTCTTAATTTCTCCCTGTTCCCGTCCCCTGGCAATGACCATCCTACCCTTGGCTTCTGTGAGTTTGGCTATTTTAGATACCTTATATATATGGAATCCTGCAATACTTGTCCTTCTATAACTGACTTATTTCACTTGGTATAGGGTTCTTTTATGTTGTCACATACTGCAGAATTTCCTTCCTTTTAAAGCCTGAATAATATTCCATTGCATGCATACACTTTATTTTCTTTAAGCATTCATTTTTAAATGGACATTTAGGTTGTTTCCACATATATGAACATGAAAGTGCTAGTAACTGAGATGAGATCCTGATTTCAGTTCTGCTGGATAAATACCCAGGAGTAGAACTACTGGATCGTGTTATAGTTCTATTTTTAACTTTTTGAGGAACTGCCTACAGTTTTCCATAGCAGCTGTACCATTTTACATTCCCACCAACAGTGTATAAGGGTTTCAATTTCTCCACAATCTTCAGCAACATTGTCTTTTTTTTTTTTATAATAACCATTCTAACAGATGTTAGGTGATATCTCATTATGGTTTTGTTCTTCATTTTCCAGATGATTACCTGTGTTGAGTATATTTTAATATACCTGTTGGACATGTGCGTATCTTCTTTGGAAAAATGTCTATTCAGGTCATTAACCCCTTTTAAACAAAATTTCATTATTAGACTTTTCTGCTCTGGAGTTATAGGAATCTCTTATGTATTTTGGAAATTAACTCCTTATCAGATATGTATTTTGTAAATATTTACTCCCATTCCATAGTTGCTTGTTCATTCTGTTATTGTTGTTCCATAAAGACACACACACAAAAACCTGTTAAACTAAAAACAACTTTAGTAAAGTTGTAGGATACAAAATGAACAGAAAAACTCAGTTGCATTTCTATGCACTAACAATGAACTATCTGAAAAGGAAATTGGGAAAGTAGAAAATACTTAGAAATGAACTTAACTGAGGAGATTAAAGAAGTACACTAAAAACTACAAAACATTGATGAAAGAAATTAAGGGATGAAGTCACAAACAAACAAGGAAATATTCTGTGTTAATGGATTAGAAGATTTAATATTGTTAAAATATCTGTACTACTCAAAGAAATCTACAGATTCAACACAATCACAATCAAAATCCCAATGACATTTTTTTATAGAAATAAAAAAAAAAACTCTAAAATTTACATGGAATCTTAAAGGGTCTACAAGAGCCAAAACAATCTTGAAAAGATTAGCAAAGCTGGAGGCATCACATTTCCTGATTCAAAATATATTACAAAACTACAGTATGGTACTGGCATAAAGACTGATGTGTCAACCAAAGGAATGGAACAAAGAGCTGAGAAATGGGTCCACATGGTAGTGTATAGATGAGTGTGGGCTGGGTGTGTCAATGTAGAGTAGATACCTAATGAGACGCTGCTGCATAGGACAGGGGGTTCACCTGGGAACTCTGTGATGACCGAAAGGAGTGGGGTAGGGCGAGGAGAGCAGGGAGGCTCCAGATGGGGGGATATGTGGATATGGATCACTGATTCACATTGCTGTACAGCAGAAATGAACGCAACATTGTGAAGTAATGATTGTTGCTGTTTAGTCACTCAGTCGTGTCTGACTCTTTTGCCATCCCGTGGATTGTAGACCACCAGGCTCCTCTGTCCATGGGGTTTCCCTGGTAAGAATACTGGAGTGAGTTGCCATTTCTTTCTCCAGAGGATCTTCTCCACCCAGGGATTGAACCTGAGTCTCCTGCATTGGCTAGCAGATTCTTTACCAGTGAGCCACCAGGGAAAACTTAAAGTAATTATATACCAATTAAAAATAAATAAAAAAATAAATAAAATATTAGAGATCCAAAACAAAAGAAAGAAAGAAATGAATCTACATGTTTATAACAACTGATATTTCACAAAGGTACTATGCATGCATACTAGACATGGGATAGTCTCTTCAATAACGGTGTTAGGAAAACTGAATATCTATATGCACAAGAATTAAATTAGACCTTTGTCTTATACCATGCAAAAAAAAAAAAGAAATCATCTCAAAATGGGCCTAAAGACTTAAATGTAAGACCTGAAACTGTAAAACTTCCTACAAGAAAACAGCAAAAGCTTCATGACATTGATCTTAGCAATGACTTCTTTGATATGCCCCAAAAAGCACACACAACAAAAATATACAAGTGGAAGTACATCAAACTGTATATGTATATTCTAAACATATATATGTATATAAACATATATATTCCTAACTTACATAATATATATATATATTTTAAAATGTGATTTTACCTGTAGTTATAAAGCATTACTGCTGTGTTTATGCTTGAAGTTTGGCAAGCATGTAAAATGATATCAAATCAAACTATGTTCTCAAATATTTTAAAAGTACATAACCTCTATTACAAGGATTAGAAAAACAGGTCTTTTAACTTACCCTATAATCAAATAAAATCACTGCTTTTTTTTAGTAACTTGAAGTAATTAACTTCAAGTGTAAGATGTATGGTATGTGATATTAATAACTAGCTGAGCCTATTTACAAGCACTAGATCACTTTTTCTATTAATATGATCCAAATATTTTCATACATTCTATATTCAGCATATCTAGAGCAGTTAGATAATATGAAAATAAAAATTATACAATACAATTATACATTTGGAAATATGCATTTCTTGAGAATTTCAAGCAGAACTGCACCAAATTAAAAGTTATGAAAGTGTTGTTTTATAACAATGAGGTTATATTTTCATTTCTTAGGGAACTGAGAAATCGTGGAAAAAGTGTAGTTTTATGGGAGTACAGCTTCTAGGCCAGAAAAATCTTCAGATTATATTCATGACTATTGCAAGAATAATAAGGGGTGTGTGTGTGTGTGTGTGTTAGTTGCTCAGTCATGTCTGACTCTATGCAACCCCATAGACTATAGCTTGCCAGACTTTTTCTGTCCATAGAATTCTCCATGGAAGAATACTGGAGTGGGTTGCCATTCCCTTCTCCAGGGGATCTTCCTGACTCAGGAATCAAACCCAAGTCTCCTGCATTGCAGGCGGATTCTTTAATGGTTGCGCCACCAATCCAGTTTAGCCAGTCAGTCGTGTCTGACTCTGCGACCCCATGGACTGCAGCCTGCCACGCTTCCCTGTCCATCACCAACTCCTGGAGCTTGCTCAAACTCATGCCCATCGAGTCGGTGATGCCATTCAACCATCTCATCCTCTGTCATCCCCTGAGCCACCAGAGAAGCCCCAATTAATGGCATAAGCGCCTTCAAAAGTACGTTGATCTAGGTGATCTAATATCACTTAGTTTGTGGTTGAAATTTGACTTTAATATGTGAGATTACCTCTTGCTCCTACAAATGTTTGAGGCTTTTAGTTTATTTAGAAAAGCTTTAAGAATCTGATACAGCAGTTTTAGGAACAGGAATGGAGTATGCAGAACTTTTTTCCTCTCCCTGATTCATGCTTTTAACTTCATGTTGAGTGTTGTTTAACATTTCCTGCCCTGAGTTATTTTAGGTATGGAAATAGTTACAGAGGCAAAGTTGAGTCTCGGTTATACTCATTTGCTGTTAATACTTAATTGTTCAATCCCATGTCTTGGTATCTACTGTCTCTCTTGCCTAGAATTCCCCTCACCTCCTTTTGAAACTGAAAAGTGAAAGTGTTAGTCACTCAGTCATGTCCAACTCTTCGTGACCCCATGGACTGTAGCCTGCTAGGCTCCTCTGTCCATGGAATTCTCTGGGCAAGAATACTGCAGTGGGTTGCCATTCCCTTCTGCTTTTATTTATCCTTGAATCTCAGCATCATCTCTATTACATTTTTATCAAGCCTTCAAACTGACACAAATGCCCTCCCTTCTCTGCTTTCATAGTGCTTGCATAAAGTTCTAGGTAGTTCTTTTTCAATACTAGCATTTTCTGTTCCTGTGTGTTTCTTCCCTGCTTGATTATTAATTCTTCAAAAGCAGATCATCAGCCCAGGTTGGATGCATGAGACGAGTGCTCGGGGCTGGTGCACTGGGAAGACCCAGAGGGATGGGGTGGGGAGGGAAGCGGGAGGAGGGATTGGGATGGGGAATACATGTAAATCCATGGTTGATTCATGTCAATGTATGGCAAAAACCACTACAATATTGTAAAGTAATTAGCCTCCAACTAATAAAAATAAATGGAAAAAAAAAAAAAAACCAGGAGATTTTTCCAAGTAATTTTGCTTGTTCCAGGGCAGCTACTGTGCTCAGATGTCACAGCCTTCAAGGAAGAAAGATAATGTTTGGTCATAAAGTTATTTTATACAACCTGTTTTCCTTTCCTTAAGGAAAACCTTGATTTAAGTCATATCTTCAGGTAGAAATGAATAAATAGGTCTACTTTTTGGATATGTTGTCATTACAAAAATTCCTAATGTTAAAAATCGGCATTTTTCTGGGAATCTTATTTGTAAAAATGTTGAAAAGAGGTTAGACAAAATTAAGTAATTCTTTGTGAATAAAACAGTATGTTAAAGACCGTTTTGTGTCAGGAGACAGGAATCACACTAAATAGAATAAATATAAAATATTTAAATGAGACTCAAAAGAAGAGAGATATTCTAGATTGAATTCTTGCTTCATCAGAATTTAATAATTAGAACCCTTATCAAACTAAAAAAAAATTGTCCACATCTGGTATCTACATTATTTGATAGTGTACTATGAAAGCATGTAAGATCATGAAGACCATTAAAAGATAAATTACTGGCATACAGTTATAATTATATTTTTGAATGCATAGACACATAAATCACATATATGGTTGAGTTTTATAATTTATGCATCTCTCAAGAAGATATTTTAATTGCAATTTTTAAGTTTAGAACACTATTGCATTATCACAAATGCTTTATTTCCTCTGGATATGAAGCACATCTGGTTGAATCATTTTGACAAAGCACTGCCTGGTAGGCTCAGAATCAAACCCAATCATATGGTCATTGAACAAATGGCTACTGTATTTCTTGGATTTGATGCAAGTTTATTCTCCCGTGTAGTTGCTCTTTTCTCATTTGGCAGTGTACTGTCAGCTCCCAATTAACTGCACATTGATGCTCTATGTATACGGAATACTGCTGCCTCTCAGCTTTTTCTTCCTTCCAGAACAGTATCACCTTACCTCATCATCCCGTTCTTCCAGATGGGCTTTTTTTGTCCATCTGGTTCTCCTAACTTTATCAGAAATTAAGTGAATGTTTACTCTCCTAGGTCCTTTGATGTGCCCTAGGGACACCCACTAATTGAAAAAAAAAAAAAAGACATGATCTAACCCCCTAATAAGTTAAAGCCCTAGTGATGGAGATACCAGCATGGACACAAGCACATAAATGGACAATCTCATTACAATGGGAAATGTCATGAGAAATCTGTATAGAGTGCTAGGTAGGCTCAAGAAAAGATACTCAGCTCTCCTTCGCAATGTTTCATGGAGAAATTACCACCTGGGCTAAGTCTGGAACAAATACAGCACTTAAGTATAGAGATTATTTAAGGGCAAATAAAAGGCATATGCCAAGACACAGCAGAATGAAAAGGAAAGTGAATAATCAGAGGACCATATGACCAGATGGAGAAGGAAATAGCAACCCACTCCAGTATTCCTGCCTGGAAAATCCCATGGACAGAGGAGCCTGGCTGGCTACAGTCCATGGGGTCGCGAAGAGTCAGACAGGACTAAGTCACTAACACTTTCACACATTCACTATGACCAGAAATAGAAATCCAGAAGGAGAGGAATATCTTTGGAAGGAAACTTGTTTGTAACAATGCTTTATTTTAATTTGTTAATCCCATAATCTGCATAAATAGGCACTCAAGGAGTATTTGTTTGTTTGACTAAATGAAGATTAAATTGACCTTTTAGTAAACTCAAATGTGTACATTGTTGAAACTAAGAGAATTGGTATTAAAGAGTATGCCAAAATGGCAGTAGACTCCTGATGTTTTTGATTTTTGAAATCTGAGGTTTCCAAATTTACAAACAGGGACATTGCTTTCAGTTTGGGATTATTTTATTTCAGAAATCCTTTCGCCGGAAGTTAATCACTTTTGTTTTTGACTAACTCCTCTTCTCTTTTGAAGACCCATTTCTTTCCACAAATAAATAGTTGTGTGTTTTTTTAACCATCCTAACTGAGATGCTTTGTGTGCAGAGATCGAGAACAACAGACAGCACTGATGGCCAGTCCTTAACTAGGTTCATACTAGATAAGTGATTTTCTTCAAATTGCTAGAACTGAAAAGAAAATAATTCAAATTTTCAGATTTGGAAAAATGATCAGTTTTTAAATGTCAAACTTTTGGGGCAGTTTGTGAAAATTAAAATTTCAAATGGTGAATCAATAAATGGCGAAACTCGTACTAATGACAATGTTCACATTTTCAGTCTTCCTAGATATTGGTTCTCCTGTTACCTACTTATCAGAATTATTTAATCTCTCAGTCTTAAAGACTGCTGAACCAGAAAGAAAAGTTCTCAATCAGTCACCCTATTTTTTGAGCTACTCTTGTTCATACTTCCATTAAACTAAATATCCTAAATTAACTTAATTGCAATACCTAAAGGTAAGTTTGCAGTATGTGAAAGTGCTTTAGGAAAAAAAAATGAAGTGCTCTAATATTCCCAAGGCTGCTGAAAGATGAGTGACACATCAAAGAAATTTGAGCTTTTCATATAATTTAAGGGACTCAACGTCCTTCTAAATCAAGTCAGTCCTGTAATACATCCTCTGGTCTAAGATTCAACAAAGCACTAGGAAAAGTGTTATGTTTATTAGCTAACACAAACAATTAAACCATGATATAGTTAATTTTTTTTCTCATGTTGAAACTTCCTTCAAGATCCTATAGGACTATAAGGATTTAGAATAACTGGAATACCCTAACCTACCAAACCACTTTAATAATACTAGCATCATCATCACCAGATTGAAAAGACTAGAAAACAAAGAATTGTAAAATATGATGAACTACAATGTTTGTTCATTTATGTTTTGCTTGTTTATATTGTTGCTTCTAATTACAAGATGCTATACAAATTTAATAATACCAAAATAATGAAAATAAAAAGAAAATTAATCTTCATACCAACTCCCTCCTGCCTTCTTTCTTATAATCAAGATTAAAATTGCATTTAATTGTGGATGCCTTATTCACTGAGATACTATAGGGCTTCTGGATTTGGTTTCATACTCAGTATAGGGTAGTTGAATTCCATGCAGCAGAAGTGATTTTCCTTTGACCAACAGGCTAGAATTCAAGTCTTTTGCTTCTCTATGGTCAAAAGTATTTGAGTCCAAACACTTAAACATGGATTTTTCTATTTATATAATTTTTGTAGTCACAGAAGCCTCGGTGGCTATCTATAAGTATATATATCTAACAGACACTTTAGAACGAGTGATTTCATTTTGCATTGCAACACATGATGCATTATTAAAAGTAACAGTTTCCTATAAACTTTTAAAATCTCCACACCAGTCTTCTAAGGTTACAGCTACTAACAAGGGACAGCCAGGTATGGTAAATGGGTGAGATGGGTCTGCTGGGGGCTATGCTAAACTGGATAGTAGAAATCCTATGTAGAGGGAACAGCTGCTGTTCAGGTCTAGCCAATTGTTTCCACATGAGGATATGGGCCCAGTGTTGTCAGAGCCTCCAAATTTTCAAGAGAAATTGTAAACCCAGAGATTCATGTAAAAGCAAATAGCCTGGTGTTTAAATGCTGTCTTAAATTTTTAAAAAATATCATGCAGAGCAAACAACATTATTTATGGGTCAAATTCAGTCCATGAGCAGCAAATTTGCAATCTCTGCTATCCATAGAGAAGCACATTTTTTCATTTTATCCACTGACTAATTTATAATTCACATGTTTGAGCATTGATCCAAGTATGTCTAGGAGTGATCTCAATAATCTGGATCCACACATTTCCATTCATGTCACCTATATGCCAATGCTGCTCAATTTTCATGATAAAAAGTAATTTGCTCTACTCACCTTGGTTGTGGAGACATATTTTCCTTTTCTTTTAAATCCTAACCTTACTGAACTATTCAGATAAAAGCTTGATTGAGTAAATAATGCTTTAAAAAACTCATGATGGGCTGCTAGGATAAGTTTTGTATAGTTCATAACAAGCTCACTCTCCCACACGAAGAGAAGTAAACATGTCGTGTGTATGCATGTATGCAAAGTAAACATGCTTTCTAAGGAACATGTCAAACCTTAACCCAGTGATTTTATTAATTTTATTTTATGTTTAATTGAAGGATAATTACTATCCAGTATTGTGATGGTTTCTGCCATACATCAGCGTGGATCAGCCAAAGGCATACATATGCCCCTTCCTCTTAAACCTCCCTCCCCGGCTCCTCCCCATGTCACCCCTCTAGGTTGTCACAGAGCATCACCTTTGGTTTCCCTGCATCATACAGCAAGTTCCCACTGGTTGGCTATTTTACATATGGTACTGCATGTTTCAGTGCTACTCTCTCAAATTGTCCTACCCTCTCCCTCCCCCACAGTGACCAAAAGTCTGTTCTTTACATCTGCCTCTCCGTCTACGTTACTGTCCTGAAAATAGGACCATTAGCACCAGCTTTCTAGATTCCACATATATGTATTAGTTTACGACTTTTGTCTTTCTGACTTACTTCACTCCATATAACAGGCTCCAGGTTCATCCACCTCATTAGAACTGATTCAAATGCATTCCTTTTATAACTGAGTAATATTGCATTGTGTATATGTATCACAATTTCTTTTTCCATTCATTTGTAGATGGACATCTAAGTTACTTTCATGTCCTAGCTATTTTAAATAATGCTTCTATGAACATCGGGATACATGTGTCTTTTTCAACTATGGTTTCCTGGAACCATACAGGAAATACATTGCATACACTGCCATGCCCAGTAGTGTAAGCCAGTTTTTTTCAAACATTGTTTCATGAAACATAAAGAACCTCAGTTTCCTTAGAAATTGCATCATGAAGACACTGTAGGTTATCATTTAAGTGCAGATTTTACTTAAAAATGAAAAGTTTGCTAATATTTGTTTATCACATTATAGAATTAAAGGGGTGCTCCCTGATGGCTCAGATAGTAAAGAATTTGTCTGCAATGCAGGAGACCCGAGTTTTATCCCTTGGTTAGGAAGATCCCCTGGAGAAGGGAAAGGCTTCCCACTCCAGTATTCTTGCCTGAAGAATTCAACGGATGGAGGAGCCTGGTGAGCTACAGTCCATGGGGTTGCAAAGAGTCGGTTGCAATGACTGAGTGAATAACACTTATGTATCAAGAACTAAAAATCTATTTGTAAGGAAAGGTGTTTTATCTTCAGATCAATGGATTCAGAAGATCGATGAGCTGCATGATATGGAAATGGACTTGCAAACTGTGTTTTTATAATGGCTTTTATCACATTCTTATAGGAGTTTGTGAGCCAAAAACATATGATATTTAGAATAAATAATTATGTGTGTTTGAAAGCGTGGACTCTGAAATTAGACCTATGTAAGTGGTTCATCTGGGCTTCCCCAGTGGCTCAGCAGTAAAGAATCTGCCTGCAATGCAGGAGTCACAGGAGACACAGGTTTGATCCCTGTGTTGGGATGATCCCCTGGAGGAGGGGAGTATTCTTGTCTAGACACACACACACAAGTGGTTCGTCTAGGACTAATTGCAAATTTTTAACCCTCAGTTTGTTCATCAATAAACTGGGAAGGGAATAGCATCTACCTTATTGTGTTGCAATGAGGTCCAAATGAAATAAGCAGCATAAAAGGCCCAGTACAATGCTTTACATATAGGAAGAACTCCATAAACATTATTACTTTTGTTCTCCTTGTTATTATTATTTAGCAAACTGAAACTCATATAGGAAAGGTCACAAGAAATTAACATGATTATGTTTATAAACAAAGTGAGCTGAAGTACAAAAGGCAGAATGACTGTTTCTTCTGGATAAGTCAGTATAGACTTCCAGAAGATGTGCCTTTTGATCTAAGTCTTAAAGATGAATAGGAATTTACCAAGAGAAGAGGTGGGAGAAGACATTTCCAAAGAGAGGGCAAGAATAGCTTGAATAGACATATAGTGTTCATGGGGATTGGAGAGCTCGGCAAATGGTGAAAAGGTTGATACAACTAGAAAAATATAAACCAGGAGTGGACAGGCAGGAAAGGAGATTAAAGAAGTTGACTGCAGTTAAAATATCCATGTGAGTTTGGTTTTTAAGCAATATGAAGATTTTCAATAGGAGAATTTGATCAGAAGTTAAAGGAAGATCATTCTAATGGTATTTTCTGGGATACATTGATATGAGTGTGTAACTAATATTTGTATGTGTTTAATATATGCCAGGAATTGTGTTATATAATAATTTTCTCAACAAATTTGAAATGTTCCTATAATTATTTTATATCATACATGAGAGACTGAAGCTTGGAGTAAGTAGTTTGCTATCCAAGATCACATAAATAGTCAGTGGTGCAGCTGTGCTTTTAATCTTTTTGAAAGATTCCAAAGCCCCTTATGTTTCCACCAGTCTACATGGCAGAGAAATAGGATATGAAATTATTGCCATTCATCCAGATGAGAGGTGTTGTAGGACGAAAATAAAGTGGCAATGAGGAATCAATATTCAGAAACCATTTCTGAGGAAAATAAGCAGACTTTAAAAAAAAAAAGATTCAGTGTAAAAAGGGAAATGGAAAGCAGTAGTCAGTAGTGTGTAAAGGTTATGAGGCTGGTAAAGAATTAACACAGGTGGCAACATTCAAGCCCAAGAATCTAGTAGCTGAACAATGACTTTTTTCCGGTAGTTAAAGTATCATTGGTTCCGAGAAAATTTAATTTGTGATGCACTGAGTTTAAGCGTCCAGAGGATATCAAAGAGAGACGTCCAGTAAGGAGTTGGATATACAGTGGTTAGGTAAGTGTCAGGGATGAGCAGACTATAGTTGAGGTCTTGTGGATCAGTGAGATTATTTGGGTAGAGTATGTAGAGAAGCGAATATTGACGTAATTCAGTTAGAAAGATATGTTTACATACTTTCTTCACTATTGTAGGCCATGGTCTTTAGGATAGTGCCTTTATTGTATGTACTTTTAAATACCTCAGAGATTTCACACTAAAGTATACACAGTAAATGCTTCACAAATGTTCTTTGAAAAAAGGAGAAGAGCATAAAGGAAGAGAATCTGAGGAATGGGAAAAGAGAAGGGACCAGAAAGGAAATGGAGAAAGCCTGGTTAGTGATGGAATGAGAAGAGGAGGAGAAGGATGGAAGCCAGAGGAAAAGAGTATTTCAAGATACAGAGAACTGTCCCACAGATTGAAATGCTTCAGACACATGGGTTGGGACAAAGACTTAAAGTCAGCCATTAAATATGACAATGAGAGAACACTAAAAAATGTGTTTCCTATTCTCAACTGATTGCTGGAACTATATAATATTTCACTGGAATTGTGGAATACATCCTTTGAAGCCTTGGGAGTCAATATGTATAAAGAAGATTTCCAAACTCACAATTTAGCAACATAACTAGCAGTACAGATCTAGTGTAAGAGACTAACAGGCAATTAATTGTGCTGATTTTCATTACAGGTGTCCTAATTTAAAATTCTTCCTGCTGATAGCACAAGCTAAGCGTATATTAAAGGAAAAATGAAACAAAATATATTTCCAATGTCATTCTTTAATAACTAAAACCCCCAAACACATTCATACTTTTTCAGAATGCATCAATTTGCCTAAAGATTTCAAAAAATTTGAGCCAGTTACTCACAATGAAAAATAAACTAAGAATGCAAAAATAAAAATATCACAATTCTTTGAGAAAAATCAGATGCCTTTGATATTTCTGTTTTTATGTATCATGCTTCCAGTGCTTGTATCCTTCCGTGACAAGCAAACAGCTATTTATCAACTCAGCCTAATGAGAATCAGTATGCTGTTTAGGGAAAATTAAAGACTCATAAGT
Source organism: Cervus canadensis (assembly GCF_019320065.1). Lineage (NCBI taxonomy): Eukaryota > Metazoa > Chordata > Mammalia > Artiodactyla > Cervidae > Cervus > Cervus canadensis. The sequence continues at coordinate 43,393,233 of NC_057387.1, forward strand.
ATGCTCTACCTTCCTGTAACTCAAATATTTTCAGTATTCCTCCTAATCTGGTGGACTCTTTGGATAATAAGTATTCAGATGTATTCAATTATGTATGATATAGTGCTATTATAATATTTCATTGGAATGCTCTGGAAGAAGGGCACAGAAATATTAATCATTGGATTTGAATAGTTTGGGGGCTTCCCTGGTGACTCAGACGGTAAAGAATCTGCCTGCAATGTGAGAGACCTGGGTTCGATCCCTGGCTTGGGAAGATCTCCTGGAGGAGGACATAGCAACTCACTCCAGTATTCTTGCCTGGAGAATTTCATGGACAGAGGAGCCTGGAGGGCTACCGTCCATGGGATCGCAAAGAGTTGGACATGACTGAGCAAATAAGCACAGTATTATTTTACTGTTAAAAAATAATCATAGAAAAATAAGTATAGTTTCTTTATAAAAATTGGAGTAGGTGTCCACTAAGTATCAGAGATAATTTTATTTAGGCAATGTCTTATAAAGTCTAAAAATAACAACCAAGATTTTTTTTTTAACTGACAAGAGAACCTGACACCTCTGAATTACTGAACAATCATTGATCAAGAACTAGCATGGCCTCTTAAAGCGTGTAATAGCTAACGGGAAGTATAGCTATAGGCTATAGAGTTAGGGATTTAAAAATGTCAAGCAATCCTAATAATTCATGCATCTTGGGACCATAAAGCCAGTAGCATGTCAATAATAATGACCTGCTCTTTGGAAAATAGGTACAATTAATATGCTAGTGTTTTAAGTTAAAAGAATATTAACAAAACTTTGATTAAAAAACCTTATTTTCTCTGGCATAGGAGGTTGCTGATTTGTGTTTTCTGTGTTGTGGCTACTTATTATGCCTCCTAGACATGTATCCCCAACACAGGGCTACACATACAGTCAGTTGACAAAGGGCCTGACATGGCGTAATAGCAAAAGGTATAGGCAATATGCACAAATGCACAAAATAAATATCAATACCTGAACAAATCATGTGTACTAGGGATTTCATATGCAGAAAACATTTAAGAAGAGAGATGACAGAATAATGAAAGGTATCGTTAGAAAGCCTACTCTTTTGTTAAAATTTGCTGAGATTTGTCAGTTTTAGTTTTATTATTTCAAGATAGCCTATTTTAGAAGCCACACAACGCTTAGAAGCAACACTTCGATTCAGTGCCTTAAGAAGCTACTTGGCTCAACTGCCTTTTTTTTTTTTTCCATGGCCTTCATTTTTGAAAGAATTCTTAAGAAAACAGCTGCATTTGAAGAAGAAGGGAGTACCGGACACAAGAGAAAAGGGAAATGGTGTTTTATTGAGCGATTTTTTTTTTTCCCCTTACCACTCTGGGAACCAAAAAAGTGACTACGTCTATCAAATAAGTCTCCCTCAAAAAATCTTTAGATCAATCTTTAATGAGAAAGAAAGGGAGGGGAAAAAAGATGTTCACCCAGGTCTTATGTTATGCATACAATTCTATATCTTCTCCTAACTCATCAATACGCTCATGGTTCTTAAATTTAGTATTTAAATTAAATGCCCAAGAGCCTGGAATGACATTCATCCATCCATTAAAAGATATATAGATCAATTATATGGCATCAATGAAATCCTTGATGTGATTTGCGACCCTTTAACTAACAACATTTCCTCCAAAGTGACAAAATCACAACAAAACATAAAAAAAGAGCGCCTCATTACAAAGGAACCCGCCATACATTATTTAAATCTTTCCCTCTGAGAGGAAGAGCTAGAATGCATACTGAGTAACTGCTACTCAACATGAAATGATTCTTTTTCATGAACTCAGAGTACTGATTTCTGACTGGTCATTATGAGAAAAACAAATACCGTCTGCAAATAATAATTAGAATGTAATACTATTTAAGCTTCTGAAAAGAATATAAAATATGTATATAGAAGCTCTGAAGCTAATAAAAATATAATGCAGGTTACTTCAAAGCATTTCACATTTATGTTGCTCAAGCACTAATAAAATGAAACAATGTTAAATCCACTTCCTTAAGTCCTATTAAAAAATCTCTCAATTGAATCAGGAATGGTTCAGCTCACTGGAAGTCACAGCCTGGTTTAGGAAAATTGCATTTTACTGCTCTTGTATTGATTTTTAGCAAATTTAAATCTGTCACTATCTGCTGATTCTGCTTATCTTTGAAATTCAAATGTACACAGTATTTACATAGTATTGAAAAATTACTGTTTCAGCGTATTGTATTTTTAATGCAGCTTTATTTTGTGGTTTACATAGCTAGTTTGCTACCAACAGGACACTTTGATATCATACTCCTTTGTCGCATACAATGAAATCTCATATATTTCTTTTATCTACAATGATATGTTGATTGAGAAATAAAGCCATTTCTTATTTCCTTCCTTTACCCCATTCCTTTTTTTCCCCCAATGATCAATGTTTCAATTGCTTTCCATTGTAGTTTTCAATAAAACTTGTATTTAGTATTACTGGGTAATTCAATACTTTAAAATTATTTTCAAACAAATACACCTTCATCTTCAAACTAGCCCAAGCAGAGATATTGAAGTTTTAGTTTCTTAGCTTACTGGTAAAAATTCTACACAAAGATAAATATATTATTCAGTTTCTGCTATCTGTAAAACCACATATATAATAAATATATACACGTAAAACTCAAATCACAAGGCATTTGCTGAATGCTGCTCCCATCAATTATGCTTTCTTTCCCTATGGTTTTGCAAATGATTTATTCAGAAGATGAAGTTGGGGGATGCTTAAATATTTCGGTAAACAATGTGTATCAATCAATATAAACACCAGAATTTTTTCTAACTCCTGTTGAATCGATTTTCTTCCCTAAAACACACATTAACAAACAAAAGCTATAGATTCAGTTGCTAAGCATCCATTAAAAATGTAATAGCCCACATTGATGAAAGTCAGATCACTATGACAAAAAATGAAATTTACATTCTTCATGCAAATTCATGCTGATATGCAGCTCTCAGCAGTACAACTGTAGGAACCTATCAATAATTTCATTGTAATCATGAAGCTATATAGGGTTATTATTTAGGCATATATAAACATTTCTACTTTCCAGAGACTGTAACTAAAAACCATAGCATTTTATCCACTCTTTGAATTTACTCGAGATTAAAATTTTTCCTAATAAAATAAGTTTAATATCACTGGGTTGTACACTAAAAATACATTTTTGTTTGTTTTGTATTGTTTTTAGCATGAAATCTTCCATGCCACACTGCAGACTTGAATTTTTGGCTCATCTATCAATTAAGGAAGAAACACTGGTGACAGAGGAGTTCAGGGTTCATTAAATGCCTATCATTTATTCATTCATTCTAGGTTCTTTTCAGCTTGTTTCTATTGTGTACAAAATGCTGGGCCACAGCATGCCTGGTGCAGAGTAAACTTCATACATGTTAACTTAGTGCAGTTTATTCATAAACATTTTCCCTGCCTGTATTTATTTGGTGAAACAGTACTGAAATCAGAAGTGTTAGCTGTGCTATTTATCATGAACAAAAATCATCTCATAGCACCATTATTCTTCCTCAGACTTCTGTTACCAGGACAAAGTTAAGCTATTGTGCCTATTTCTAATTTATTCTTGTCCTTTGACCATTCTTCCATATCTGTAGTTACCAGCTTGGTGGCAATATAACAAAACATAGAAATTGTTAGTACTATGACAAAGATCCTTTAACAACTCTAAGACTTGGTTTTGAAATAATCAAAATAAAATAAACTCGTATTTGTTTGTAAACATTACAGACTCAAGTTCTCTAGTCAAAAGACACTTAAAGTATACATTGAGATCATCTCCTTAGTAAAAATTAATTTTATGGTATATTTGGTGCGTTATAAAGGTCTTGTTCTATATGAGTTTTAAATGCTTTCTGTCATTATTTTTGCACTTTCTTTAGAATTTTAGAACTCTCAATTCACCCTTGTTGTCTTACACTTGAAAAGGGGAAGAATTAGAAATTCTATTATACGTGAAGGCACATGCCTCAATTATTAGTAATAATTATACAAACTGAGTTATCAAGTATATCCCAATTTGTCACCCATGAGTAAGTGAAGGAATGTTTTAGCATATGGGGACGGTCTGCTAGTGTTTTTTTTGTGCTGTCAGGGACACAGCAGGTGATGAAGTGCATTCTTTGTCCATTATTAGGGGTTAAGTCTATTTTTTTAAATAAGAATTTTGTGGTTATAAAAATAATATCTAATTTTATACAATTTTGAAAATGTGCAAAAGTGTAAAAGAAATTTAAAAGGACACACGGAATGTTTCATTATCTCCTTAAGGACATTTCATTATGCATTTTAAATATTTGTTATTTTTGTTTAGTCTCAAAATCATATCTGACTCTTTGCGACCCCATGGATTGTAGGCAGCCAGGCTCCTCTGTCCATGCGATTTCCCAGGCAAGAATCTGGAGTGGGTTACCATTTCCTTCTGGAGGGAATCTTCCCAACCCAGGGATTGAGCCCGGGGTCTCCTGCATTGGCAGGTGGATTCTTTACCACTGCGCCACCCGGGATGTCCATTTTAGATATAGTTAAGAGAGAAAAATGCAGAAATAGGTACAAAATATATATATGCACATACATGCAGATACATTTCCTCATGTATTTATGTAATCCCTTTTTAACAGTTTTTTTCTATTGTCATTTTTATTTATTTTAAAACATTTCCCAAATTATGAAAAATCTTATAAATAATGTCAATTATTTGCACTCTCTTTTCCTTATATGAATGTATTATAATTTACTTACCAGTACTTACCAGTAACTTACTTACCCAGTAACATCGTGTGGCTGTATAAGTTATTCCCACATTGCAATATCACAAATGTCACTATCATAAAAAACCTTTCAGTCCATATAGTTGGCTATTGGCATCAGTTAATAAAATGGGTGAATGGAGCTATATTTCTGAAATTAAATTTTATTATCTAAATAGAACTCACAAAAGATAATTTAGACTAATTCATATGTTGCAAAAATAAATTCAAATTGGTTATTGAATTATAGAGAAAACTACCAAGTTCATATAAAGATAGTATTGTAATTATTAATAGCTGATAGTTCAAATCAAGAATCTACAAAAAAGATCAAAGTCTGTTTGATGGAGTTAGGAAATATGTTCAGTTAGTACTTGGTAAAAAATTGTTATAGAAGAATCAAACTCAGAAATGGCATAATTTATATCAACTCAAAATTATAAAATGGCTTAATAGAAAACATTAGATTAAAATGTTCTGGAAATAAATTTAATGATCAAGTGTTTTTTTGTGTGTGGGCATCTGGAAACTGTTTCTTTAACCAGAACTTCAGAGGTTACACATGCATAAAAAGACTCCCTGCCCCAATCTATTTGTGTTCAGGATTTAATTAATTATCAAATTGGAAAAATATAAGAGTAAGAAAAATTTCTAGATAATAAGTGAGATAACACCAACTCACTTTATCTGTTTGTCTAAATACTATAGAATAACAATAGTGTGTATTCCCTATGCATTTAATAATGTTGGGACATTTTTACTGTGTGTCATTTCAATGCTTCTAATAAAACTCTAATGAATAGTTAACATGCTGGCTAAATCTAATACATTATATGTGCAATTATTGAAGCTCATCAGAAATGTTATAAATACGTTAGAGATAGTTGATACATAGTTTTGTGTCCTTTGCATTTCAAAATGTTGAAAAAATGTATCCATTGTGCTTGCTAAAGATGGGGAAAATTCCAATGTTATCCATTTGAAGCACAAACCAAAAGGCACTGCCAAGGGAGACATATGTTGAAACCAACAGTTTCTCCAAAACTCCCTAAAAGTATGACAAAGTTCAAATGTACTTCAGTAAGCTCCTCAGAAAAGATTTGATGTTGAACAGTATTCTTAAGTTATTTCAAGTACAAGAACTGCCATTAAGATGTCTGAGACAAATAGTTATAGACGGTATTTTTCTGTAACTGTGATCCAATTTCACACTGGTTTTAAGGTCACAAAAACTCAAAGGGTATTCCTGGTACATTATCTCAATCTCCAAAAGATGAGACAGCTCTCATGAGTACATGCTACAGGGAGACTGTCTTCAAAATGGAAGAGATTATTATGGAAGTATGAGCAGGATAATATGTTGGGAAATATACAAATGATTATTAATAAATCAAAATGAACATAGGAATCAATTGCTTAAGTGTCACAGGTTACTGACATCATCATAGTGACATGCAACTTCTTTTAGACTTCACTTATGGTTTTAAAAGCTTTTGAAATAAATACAATTGATGTAATCGATCATGAGTATGGACTCGTGATTCTTTTCCCTTGGGCAAGAAAGCAGACTTTTTTCTTTAATTTTCCACTATTGGAAAGTTTTAGTTTCCATTATTTCCAAAGTTTTAGGGCTTTAAAACAAGTGAAATAGCTTTCATTTTATAGTTGTGTCACAGTTACCCAATCACAGTTGTAGAGCTGGTATTTCTTTAAGTTCTCTTGCACTCTTGGGGTCCTCTGCTCTCCAAGACATAAAAAGAGAAAATGAAGTTGCACTACAGTAAAAGAGATTAAAGCTACATATAACAATTTCTAGACAGGAAGAACTGTTAAATTTTGAACATACTAAAGGAAACTGATAAATCAGTCTCTCCCCCCTCACTTTCTCATATTCTCACCTATTTAACTGCGTTAAAGACATTTCTTTCTGAGGTTAAGCTGGCTGGCGTGCTTAATTTTGTTTTAGAGATTGTTATACATTGTTATACACAATTTAAATGAAAATCTTTATTTTAAACAAAAGATAAAAGAAAATAAATCAAGTTACATAGATATGCCACCTTAATCTTTTCTTTCAAACCATTAATAATTACATTAGAAAAAAGTTGCTTAGCAATCAATTTGCTACTTGGAACCCCAACTTTTGATTGAAAATTTCAGGAGAAAATAAAAAGCCAAGTCACCACAAAAAGATTCACATTTGCTAATTGCATTTATTTGAGACAAAACTCAAGTTCTTACTTATCATCAAGAGAAATGTTCCTTGCTAAAATTCAGGCTCAAGAAAACAGAAAAAAAAAGGAACACGTGGTCTTCTTAATGTTACCATTTCTTCCAAACCAAACACAGAGTTTCCCAACAGGTATGCCAATCTACCCCGATGTGTGCAAAAGGGCTGCAAGTGCCACATAATGATGCCTGCAGCCCTCAGGGCTTCTGCGTTGGGCCTGAGGCCCATACCTTTCCTAGCTTTCAGGCTCTGCTGGAAGAAGCCTTCTTCTTTCTTTTTTTTTTTAACCTCAATGTGCTATACAAATGCTGCTTTCAATGAGTGTTATGATGTGGAAAAATTTAAGAAATTCTGCTGTATAACATACATGGTACTTGGTGATGTCGGTGGTAGTGTTGGGAATTATCCTAATTACAATGATAAATGCATAAATGTGGGTTTAGAAAACCCCTGAAAGGAAAAGAGGTAACTTCTCTTTTTAATCTCCTAGTTTTTAAAGTGATTTGTGTTTAATGCAATCATCCTCAAAAGATCCCAGGGAAATGTGAACAGTAAAAGAAACTATTAAATGCTTTAACTTTCTTATATTCATCCCTCATTCTAATAAACAAAACAAAAAGGTTATTTATTTTGATATCCTGACTTTCTACTTTCATAAGTCAATTGCAGTATTCCAGAGACTTCAAGACCACTGCTAATACAGACTATTTTCTCCATGTTTTATTTTTGCAACTACAAGTGGAGTTTTAGGGAAATTCCAAAAGTAAGGTAGTTCTTTTGCTTTTTGGCGGGTGTATTATCTGTGTAAGAGTCCATGTTTCTTAGTTCCCAATTAGTGGCCAATATATTACTTCTGGTCTTTTAAAATACACTCAGAAATCACCATGCCATTATTGACTCTTTTTGAAAATTCTTCCATTTTTTAAAGCACCCACACCTATAAAACTGTTTTGATTAAAAAGAAAAACCCAAACCCCTTTGCTTATTATTTTGTTTTCAGTTTTTGATTTGCAGTTGTATTTTTAAATTGAACTCATCTCAATATGGTCTTTTATTATCTTTAGATCTAATTCAGCAAACTTTGTCTTTAGAATTTCCTTGTGAAAATGTAGCAATTTAATTGCAATGTTACCACAGAGAAATGAAGTACCAAGAAATTTAATCCTTGACTACCACACAGGATTTTAATAACTAGTAAAGTAAAAAACATTGTCTTAAGGCCATCATTTTAACTTACCGTATTTTATAGATACATTATGTATACTAAAAATTAGCATTGTTTAAAGACACTTTTACCATCATAAATAAATATTTACAAATCATCTTAGGCACCTCAAACTTTGGTTTCCTAACATCTTGTAAAATGCAGATAAATTACATAGTCATTTTAATGTATAGATATTAAGTGCTAATCAGTTTAATACTCTAGAACTCATTTCACAGCCTGTGGGGTAAGTACTAGTCTCCCCACTTCACCATCCTGCCTCTAGAGCTTGAAATATTTATAGGATTATCAAAGTGAGCAGAAAAATGCCAGCTTCAAAAGATAAAATAAGAAATATGGTGTATTTTCACTTAAGATTATAAGGCCTTAGTAGTCAGAGACAGGGCTAGACCTAGAATGAACTCTTCAGTCAAGATGTAAACAGGTTTCATAGTGTGAAATGTTGTGAATGATGACTTGATTCAACACTTCCACATGTATAACTGAGTCACTTTTCTGCTCACCTGAAGCTAACACAGCACTGTAAATCAGTCAAGTACTAACCCTAACCCTAACCCTAACCCTAACCCTCAAGTACTAAGTCACTTAAGTTGTGTTTGACTATGTGTGACCCCATGGACTGTAGCCCACCAGCCTCTGGGGTCCACAGGATTCTCCAGGTAAGAATTCTGGAGTGTGTCGCCGCGCTCTTCTCCAGGGAATCTGCCCGACCCAGGGATCGAACCCATGTCTCTTAACGTTTAACCTGCATTGGCAGGTGGGTCCTTTACCCCCTGAGAAGCCCAAATACTCCAATATAAAATAAAAATGTAAAGAAACACACTGAAAATTTTTTTTTTTACTTTCCTAAAGCATACATCTGCAGTTTCAAATACCTCTTTTAAGAAACTTCTATGAACAAACTTGTCTGCCTAAATTTTGACACAAGTTGGGCTATAAGAGCCATTTTTTCATTTATTCATTCATGCAAGGTTTATTCAGCAATATATAATGTACATCATATGTGGAGCACTTTGGGGAGAAAAATGAAAAGACAGGTCTTTTCATATACTCCTAAAACTAAGTCTACATAAAATAGCCCTGGAATCTAGATTCATTGTGGAGTAAAGGGCAAGGATTGAAGAGTTCTGAGCTTGCATGTGACATAATCAGATTTAAGTGTTGGAAATATCACTCTGGGAGTGAAGTCAGACATAGAGTAGGTGGGGATATTGACTTATGTCAGGGAAGCAGTAAGAAGGTCATTTCTGTAATCCAACCAAGAGAGGACTAGAACATACACTGGAATAAAGCATTTTAGATAGGAGGACGGCACAATTTCAAATTCCATCCAATTTCAGCAAAGGAGAATATTAGACCCAGATCATCAATCGCATTCAAAGTCATATTTATAAAGGAAATAAGTAGATATTAGCAAGTATGTAACATTGATAAGTTATGCCTGTAGTCACTGCTTCCAAAACATTAATCAAGTACTATCATGTTTTTGGTCAGGTCGGAGATACAAAGATGCATACAATGCATATGACACAAACCTTGCTTTAAAGGTTCACTTGTGGCAAGAGAATCACAATTAGGCAGAGACAATTATTATAATACAGTATTTAATAGAAGAACTACAATGTTATCATTTAAAAGTACCATCACATTAAAGAAGGGAGTATATTTAATATCTTAGAGAATATTTATGTGGGACATACTGAATAAATTTATCCTTTCAGAAATTGTCATTAATAGTCTTCTGTAAATTATGGGAAGTTTCATAGATTTATTTACAATCCATTCTCTGAAAAACAGTGGTGAGTAATCAAGTGATATTTCTGGTCAAAATAAACAGGGAGAGGTACAGAACTGCAACAGTAAAATTAAATCCGTAAAAAGCACAGAAGACTTCCCAGAATATTATTTACAAAAATCACCATGTTTTGGATCAAACTTCTACTTAAAATTGCTTTTCCATATTACTCTACTGAGGCTTCCCACTTAATGAGACGTCTGGCAGCGAAGATTTGGAGAACATTTATTTAAAATGCTAGAACTGCTTTCCACTTTGCTAAAATGCTAGCAAGAAACTTTGAAAGTGGCAACACATTTGCGAGACATCATTGTCAAATTTCCCCTACAGGAACAATGTGAAGAGATAGGAAGAGAGTCATGAATCAGATTGTCAATGCCAAGCTTATGCTATTGTATTTCCATGAACATGTCCTTAATTTTGCAGTCACTTCTCCATTTCAGGAGTGGATTCCACTTCTTAAATTACTTTTTACTAATGTTTAATCCCATGTGACTCTTTATCAAATCATTCATCATATTCTATCATTTGTCTTACTACTAGATAATATGTGTGTAAGGAATTAAAACAATTGAAAGATTAGCCAATCCAACACAAAAGTTAATAAAACAAACTTGCTTGGGAACAATCAGAATGTATTTGAAATTGAAGCAGAAATTACATACATTGTCTGCCAGACTGCATTATCGATTGGGCTAGGTAGTGTCTCAATGACTCTGTGTATTTCTATGATAGATCTGACTGCACTGTACTGGTGTTTATCTGTTTCCATATCCACGTATGGATGTATTTGGGAGAAGACTTTCTTTCTTAATGGAGTATGTGATTTTGGAGACTTACTGTATCTATTCAACTATGTATCTACAGAAATTCTTGGCACAAGTTTATGCTGTCCATACTGTATAATGGATGACTGACTGACTACCTAAAAAATAAACTAATGAGATTCTTCTCTAACAATTTGCATTGGGCTTATGCTCTTCCATTTATATCATTTGTTCAGTTTTTGGATTGGCATAAAATTTAATTTTAAATTCTTTAAACTCATATGTCCGCTGAAAGCCATTATATAAAAATAAGTACTATATTATTTTTTCATTCTAAAAATGAACACATATATTAATCATTCTGAATTTCATGAATGTTTAATAGATAATATTTATTTGAATACTTGCACACTCCTGGAATATTTTTTCAAACAGGAAGAAAAAAATTGCCAGATATAAAGCTTGAAAAACTATCATAAAAAAAGTAACCTAGAATAAAAATATGTGAAGGTAAGAGAAAACCATTGTTGACTTCCAAAAATAATATAATCAATCATCCCTTTCCAGTATTCATCCATTTGTTCAACTGCAATGTCTTTCAGTGTTCTTTGGGAGGTAATTAGATAAATACTTAGCATTCTCATAATAATAATAAAAAGGTATTCTGCTCAGAGAAAATAAACAATCTAGCAAAGGAGAGAATAGTAAAGAAAAGCATAGTCATTGCAGATCTAAGGGGAGAACAAGCTTAAAAGAAGCAAATAATGGAATGAACTAAGACATCAGAATGTAAATGAGTGGAAAATATAACTGTACTTTAATCTATAAATAAGATGATAGCCTAAGCTAATTTGTACTGTCTCTCCATGATCTCTGTTATTATTTGCACAGAAAATAATGCTATATGAAATATTGTTGTTTATATATGAGGACAGTGCTATGGCACATCAATAAAATCTACAAAATTGTTTTGTTTCGGGAATAGGAAAGGATTGTCAATAAATTCATTCACATTCTCCTCTCTGATCCTCTGTGAGCAATGGTGTACATTGGCAAGTTGAAGTTGCAGCTGCAGCCGGAGAGTCTAGAACCAGTGAGTGAAAAATCAATCAGATTGTAATTAGTACATAAGGGAGATTGAATACCCTAACCTGACTTACTAGTACCAAGTTCTGACCAACTAAGCTTGAATATCCATATGGAGTCAAATAATACACATACATTTAGTCCAGTTTTAAAAATAAACTGATATTGGTATACCTTGATGCATTTCAAAAAGCATCCCCAGTTCCTTTTTATTGTACAGTCTTCAGCCTGTGCATTCAAAATAGAATGTCAGCAACAATCAACACTATAAGAAAACAAAAAAGAAAATGCTTTGTATGTCTCAACATTTTTGGTGGTGAAACAACCCAAGAAATATTTTGAGTGGTTGGTTCCTATAGGCCGGGCCAATCACTGACAGGTGAGTTTGATGTCCCCACAAAATAAATGAATAAGAATAACTACATTTTTGGACTAAATGTTTCCACTGGAATGTTGTAAGAAGGTGTGTTTAAGTGATAAAAGTATTATTTATAGCTAAGCAAACCAAAAAATCTATCACTGACCCAGAAATTACCCTATGCCATGTGCTACGCAGTTTCCTTATATGACATATTGTACATGATCCTGACACTAGACTTAGGCGATAAGTATCATCTTCATTTTCTACGTAAGAAACTAAATCTTAGAGTAAAAAACTTGTCCAGAATCAAAGATAGTGAAACCTTCAGAATTTGGCCATAAAAGACTTCAAAATACCACGATCATTTTATTTAAAATAAAAATAATATAAATGTAACCATAAACTTGATAGAATTTAGATAATTTGTATTATTTACACTAACCAATGAATATGACTATTTGACCTAAAAATCCAAGTGGAGAACATGGATTTTCAGTAACTATAGTTTGTGGCCAAGAGTTTTCTGGATACAGGACACACTGACAGAAATATCCTATTTTCTCAGTTATTCTAACTTTATCTTAAAGACTTTGCTAGATTGGCAGAATTCCTGGGTAGTTTCAGCATTCCAGTGATTGTAATGCTTTAAGAGATGGTTATAAGCCAGAAACTAAACATCTGTTAGGCTAAAAATAAAAGCATTTCTTTTGTTAATTTATCCAAGACTTTTTAAAATGCTACTATCAGCATGGCTTATCAAGACCCCTATAAATATAGATAGCCCAATATTCATTGTATTAACCACATGTTTCAAGTCTAATCAAAGCAATTTTAATTTACCATTCTCTATGAAGTTTTTCTATTTGGACATGCTAGGATCATTATTTTATTTACAGGTTAGGTAGCAACTGAGAAAAAGTGAAGTTACATATTGTATATGTATATACATAATGTGCAAACTTTCAAATGATTTATATGCATGTATGTAAGTGAATCACAGCAAAATAATAATTTTAAATCTAATTAGAAGGTTGGCTTAAAAGTTCTCCCTCTGCATTTCCAGGACGTTCTATGAATTCTGCTATATTACTGAACATGTACTGTCAATGCCATTCTTCATAACCAGAAGTATGAGCTTTGTAAGGTCAGAGACTGTCTTTTTTTCTAGATCACAATGTATAATGCAGTTCTGGCATTCAGTATTTACTTATTGAATAAATAACTGCATAATATAAAATAAAACATCAAATTAAATAATGGCAATATAGATTAATCCGTATTTGCATCTATGGAAAGATCTAATTTCTTCTTGAATGCTTGGGAATGTGTCTTTAGTTCACCCGGGCACAAATTTTATAGAAGAAAGTTATATTTAATCATGTATAGATGAAATAGAATTATTACTCAAAAGCAACAGAAGCCACCTATAGTGCCTGTGACAGAAACTGAAAGGACTTGACTTTCCTTGAATTCTAAGCAATTGTTGCATGCTGGTCCCTGGACAATAACATAAAGCTGGTAAAGTTTGTATCTGAGGTGACCTTCACCCTCCATTGTTTGAACTTCTTTGACCTTTTGCCTCTGTTCCCAGGCATCCAGAGTCTTGGGATGTGCTCTGACTGTCAAGACTCTGATGTTGTGGAAAGAACATAAGCTCTGTCTCTACTCAAACTAAGTAACCAGCTTGGGTGTGAGTTAATTTCTCTGACCCTTAGTCCCCTTAGTGTAAATTTAGAATAATAATGATGTTACTATGGAGAAAACGTTTGGGCCTATGAGAGGATGCAAGTAAGAATACTCTGTAAATTACATGACGGTGAGTAGACATTTAATATTATCTAAAATAAACTTAAAATTGGAGAACTTTTGATGTCCACTCTGCTCTGAAGTATCGATAACTTAAATAACTTCATCCTCTCCCCTCTCCAAATTCTCATCTCAGTGCAATTCCTGGGACAAAAGCAACTGATTGTTGTCTAAATTTATTCACTTTAACCTAGATGCCTGATAAACATAAAACCACCCCAGCTTGTTGATGTCATTAAATAGGAGACTGTGAATCCAGTTATTCTAGAGACTGCTGGGGACAAGTGCCGCTTCGGTCTAATCTGATTGTTAATCCCTACCCTAAGATTTACAGGGGTCAGAAAGGTGACATCCTAGAAAGAAAGGCTATTCATCTCAATTTAAGGCTCCAATACATAAAGGATGGTAATTTAATTTCCTGAAATGTACTTGTCTAAAAGTATAATTAAGACAAACCAAGTCACTAAATAGTTTTGTATCAAATATATAGGATAGTGGTATTAACTACTAGATGACTTATGTTTCTATAGTGATTGTTAAAATTATATTTATAAAAGAAGCCAAGTGTAACCATTTTAACAATTCTAAAAAGGCATACTCTAAGAGGTAAAATTAAAATTAGGGAAAATGAGGCCGTTTATAATGGGTCGTTATGACTCTGAATAATGATGATTATTGGTTCTGGTTAATAAAACTGTCATCTAACACAAAATAGATATTAAACTAAATTACATTACATTATCATTCTATGATGCTACAAAATTCACTGCAAAGCTTTTTCAGAAAATAAATCCTCAAGAAAAAGACCCAATATTAACCTTTTCTACCTATTATCAAATGGTTTTAATTAATGAAGGAATCTATGTAAAGAATATTTTTAAATGTATGCTGTAAAATGTCATATTTTACTAGAGCAAATGATCAAATATTTATTATTTATGTATTTTTTTAAAGGATCTAGCTTTGGTATAATATTTGATGAGGGTGGGATCAGCCATTCTCAAATTTTTCTTCTGTTACTCAGCTTTATTCCAAAAGTCTCCTCTCCACTGTCCTTTCTGCTAACTAAATCATGTACAGGAATCTTTGGTCTAGTCAAAACTATGGTTTTTCCAGTGGTCATGTATGGATATGAGAGTTGGACTATAAAGAAAGCTGAGTGCAGAAGAATTGAAGCTTTTGAACTGTGGTGTTGGAGAAGACTCTTGAGAGTTCCTTGGACTGCAAAGAGATCCAACCAGTCCATCCTAAAGGAAATCAGTCCTGAATATTCACTGGAAGGACTGATACTGAAGCTGAATGTGAAGAGCTGACTCATTGGAAAAGACCCTGATGCTGGGAAAGATTGAAGGATGGAGAAGAAGGGGATGACAGAGGATGAGATGGTTGGATGGCATTACCAACTCAATGGACATGAGTTTGAGTAAGTTGACGTTGGCGATGGACAGGGAGTCCTGGCATGTTGCAGTCCACAGGGTCACAAAGATTTGGACACGACTGAGTGACTGAACTGAACTGATCTGAACCTATACCACCATATCTAAATCTAATTGCACTCAGGTAATATGTCTCTAAATGCTTTCTGTGCTCCCAGAATCAAAATTAAACATGTGAAAATACAGATTTTTAGATATTTTCCAAACCTACTGATTCAGAAACTCTGCTGTGAGCCCTGTAAATCTGCATTTTAATTTCTCCCGAGGTATTTAAAAATATATGTATCTCTGGTAGAAGAGTCACTGTACTTGAACCAGATTTCCCAAGTGGTGCTAGTAGTAAAGATCCTGCCTGCCAATGCAGGAGATGCAAGAGACTCGGTCTGGATCCCTCGATGGGGAAGTTCCCCAGGAGAAGAGAATGGCTACCCACTCCAGTATTTTTGCCCAGAGACTTCCACGGACAGAGGACCCTGGTGAGTTATGGTCTACATGTTCACAAAGAGTTGGACATGCATGTAGCGACTTAGCATGCACACATGTACTTGAACCAGGAACAATTGGAAAAGACAACCTATCAGTGCTAGAATACACTATTGCTGAGCTTAACACTTAGCTACATTTAATCTACACTGTAAACTTTTATTGATAATATCCAATTTGTCAGGCTATTTACTAATACTAGGGCTACTAAGATAAAGATACATCCTTTCTCTCATGCATCTTGTGGCTTAATCATAAGATTTTCCTCTCTGGAATTACTATCTTAATATCTTCGCATTTATTTGTTTGAGAAGTAAAGTATAAAATCCTGAGTTCTCAGCTTCCACAAGTACAAACCAAAAAACATTTCAATCAAATAAAACAAAGTCATTGGAATACAAAAATAATAGAAAGTATGTCAAGTAGACTAGTCGTAGATGGAGAGAAAATGAGTGAATAGGAAGACTGAAGTATGCAAAATGCAGCACAGAGAGAGAGAGAAAGAAAAAAAGACACTAAAGAGAATTAAAAGAAATGGAGACAAAAACAATCAAGAAGCTCTGACACATGTCTAATAATAATTTAAGTAAGAAATAATAGTGTTCATAGGGATGGGAAAATAGTTGAAATGTTGGTTGAAAAAATACTTTGAATTCAAAAGAGAGATGAGTCCTCATATCAAAAAGTTAGATAAAAAATAAAACAAAGTATACTTATTTACTTTGTAGTGAATTGTAGAACATCATGGGAAAAGAGAAAAATCTTGGAATCAAATAGAGATAAAGGAGAAATAAATTCTTTATTTAGAAAGGTATAATCAAACTGATAGCAGACTTCATCATCATTAGAGGCTAGAAGAGGATGGGGTAATATCTTCAAAGTGCTGAGGAAATAATATTCAAAGTAAAGTTAACATTTATAAGGCAGAGTAGAATGAAAAAGGTTAAAAGCATACAGTGACGCACAAAGTGTGTCAATGAAAAGAAATGCTAAATAAAGAACATATATCATTAATAAACAAATCCATAAGGATTTAGGGAGCCACTGTGCAAATAAGTAGGCAAAGCATATTGTTAAGTCTAAGTTTTAGGTAGAAATGACAATAAAATTACAAACACTAAATTTTATTCTTAAAAACTAACACTAAATGATGGATAATGCAAATCTTTCTTAAAAAGGGATTTATAAAAATAGATTTTCAATAGGCAATAGTATAGCTTAAAGTGACATCATGAAGCACTTGAATTAACATTAAATGTGCAATCAAAAATCAGTTTAATACTTACCTGGCAGGGGAGATACCATGATCACGAAGGTGGTTTTCCCAGGGCAAGGCTTATCCATTGCACTCCGGATGTGCTGACCCCTGCGATTTCCCCAAATGTGGGAAACTCGACTGCATAATTTGTGGTAGTGGGGGACTGCGTTCGCGCTTTCCCCTGGTAAAAAAAAAAAAAAAAAAATCAGTTTATTTTCCTTTAAAACATCAAATCAAGAGCAACTTCAACTCTATGGATTTCAAAACAGATTTTGTTTTTACTAGTTAAACAAAAGGATTGTTTTGTTTTTACTAGTTAAACAAAAGGATTGTTTTAACTTAAGCAACAATCAGTTCTGTTACATGGTTTTGAACACGTAAAATATGTCACACATGTAACTGCTGAATGATTAGCTCTTTGCAAAGAATGAAGACCCTTGTCTTAAAAACTGTTCTACTTATCAGATATGATCTAGTTTTTCAACTCATAGATATTATTAGCTAATATCTAATAATTTACTATTAGAGTAAACTGTGTCAACAAAAAGAGGGTTCCCTGGTGGCTCAGTGGTAAAGAATCTGCCTACAGTGCAGGAGACACAGGAGACGTGGGTTCAATCCTTGAGGCAGGAAGATCCCGAGAGGAGGGTACAAATGACGTGACTAAGAACAGCACAGCAAGACATCAACAATAAGAAGTGGCCTATGTGGTGGAAAAAGAGCAACTTATATAATGCAGACTTCTTATGGAGTTGGAATGTACTGCAGATCAATAACTCTCATTTATATAGTAGCTATATTTTTTAAAAAATCATTTGTTCTTTTATTTTTTTCACTCTTAATATAGTGTTTTTTTCTGAGAATTAACAATAACAACAACAACAACAAATTTTGAGTAATAGTTCTTGGTAAAGTCAAGGAGGTAAATTCCTTTTTTCCTCTCTAAGAGATGTCTGTAGAGTTTTTTCAAGAGTACAACAAGGAAGTAATATGAACTTTCATATTTAATGAGAAATTAAAAAGATAGTTCAGGATTTAACCACAAAAATTGTTGGCGTGACTGACATCAATACACTGTCAACGTCCACTAAAAGTTATCAAACATTGTCCGGTTCACTCAATCAGGAAGAAAAATAGTTATTCAATTCACTGAGAAAACTAACTGCATCATTTTGGTGTGGATAATGCTTTTTGAATTTTTTGTGTAGAGAGTGTGAAAATACATTGATTAAAGTTTTCTTTCCTCTACTAATTGTTACAGAAATACAATTTTCAGTCTTTTTTTCCTAGGTTTTCTTCCTACTACACTTCCATGTAATTAAGAAAATGATCCATTTATTTCTTTCTCCACAATTAATGGGTGCATTCTTCTTTGAGACTCCTTAATCTTATGTCCCCGATAAGCAGCCCTCCGGTTGTGCCACCATGATTTCCATTCCTGACTGCAGGTTGTAATTATGAAGCTCAAAGAGAGAAGTGTCCCTTTTATTTCTCATGCTGCAGCTCTAGGCGATTTTTTCTGTATAATTAAAAGGCTAGAAATACACGAAAAGCATCAACACAATTAGCAGAAAAACTACTATGGAAAATACAAACATTCTACACATAAAATTCTCCAAAAGAATCCAAAAAAATCTGCTATTAATTCGGCTGCATACAACTGAAGAAAACAGGTCAGTATAGCTTTGGGGATTATATGCAGCGCTTCTTGCAGTAATCCAAACATATTTTTTTTTTATTTTTTTTAATCCAAACATATTAAGTATTATAATGTATCTACAGTAATCTGTGATTTCAAGTATCTAAGGGAAGAAAGAAAAGAAATTGTGGGAAATTTGAACATGCTATATCGTTTTATGTGGAAGTAAGAAACTGAATGGAAAAAGAATTGAGAAATGTTGGGAAAAGTTAGAGAACATGAGGAAATAGGAAAAAGAGAACAAGTAAAGGGACTCCACAGTGATGAAAAGGAATTGCTCAGTTTTGTTTATTTAGTTAGTAACACATTATCTCAATTTATCAAACCAGGGCACTCCTAATTTTTAAAAACCTGCTGCTGCTGCTAAGTCGCTTCAGTCGTGTCTGACTCTGTGTGACCCCATAGACGGCAGCCCACCAGGCTCCCCCATCCCTGGGATTCTCTAGGCAAGAACACTGGAGTGAGTTGCCATTTCCTTCTCCAGTGCATGAAAGTGAAAAGTGAAAGTGAAGTCACTCAGGCATGTCCGACTCTTTGTGACCCCATGGACTGCAGCCTACCAGGCTCCTCCGTCCATGCGATTTTCCAGACAAGAGTACTGGAGTGGGGTGCCATTGCCTTCTCTGTTAAAAACCTGTGTTTGGTATAACTCTTAAAGGCTATTTTCTTCAAATGTGAAATAATGTTTACACTGTTAGCATCTTCTGGTTAAATTTTGTACTTCTGAGCATATGTTCTAATATAAGCCTAAGATCACACACTGCCAAATCCACATTTTATAAAGAAAATTTCAGAAATATAATCAACTAGCTTGTTATTCATTTATATTGCTTACAGGAAGATAATATTGCATAGTATAGGAAACCTGAATAGTGCATTAATAAGAAGGATTTTATCACCTACATGCTGCTACTGCTAAGTCACTTCAGTCGTGTCCGACTCTGTGTGATCCCATAGATGGCAGCCCACCAGGCTCCTCCATCCCTGGGATTCTCCAGGCAAAAACACTGGAGTGGGTTGCCATTTCCTTCTCCAATGTGTGAAAGTGAAAAGTGAAAGTGAAGTCACTCAGTCGTGTCCGACTCAGCGACCCCATGGACTGCAGCCCACCAGGCTCCTCCATCCACGGATTCTCCAGGCAACAGTACTGGAGTGGGGTGCCATTGCCTTCTCCTATCACCTACATAGTACCTACCATATCTAGGTAGTAACCATTTGTTGTATCATTTATTCTCATATCGAGAGAACATGAGAAAAGAGATTAAATTTTAAGCACTATAGATTTAACTATAAGGGAGGTTTTCTCACAACATGAATTGCTAATTGTTTTAAAATGATGGATATTTATTTTAGGTGGTTTAAGGATTTTTTTCCCTTGGAAACAGGATTTTAAACATGTGGACTTATTTAGGTCAATTTCAACCCAATAATTGTGCATTTGACAGATTTTCAACTGCTTTTTACTTAAAAAAAAAAAAGAGTTTTCTAAGTAATGATCACAGTCAAAAATTCATCACCGTTTATAGTATGATTTCAGTTTCACAGTAAGCATAGCATTTTGTCAAATTGAAACCATGTGTGAAATGCTTTACATATTAAGATGATCTTTCATTGCAATAATTTTGTAATAAATTGTTTAGTTATATAAAACTTCTGATTTAGTGTATTATTAAGGCATTTATTTTTCTAATTAAATGTAAAATTCTTTTCTGAGGGCAAGGATAGAATAAACCGGACCACAGTGGATGGCTGTGCAGGTTGCCCACTGCACAACCCTAAAGAAGCCATTCACCTTGTACGCTTTGCAGATTTAAGTATTTATTACAACAATTTTCTGCAGATGGCAGTAAGGGGCTTTTTAAAATAAAATTAAAATGGACACAAGGTGTTTCGAGTAAGAGTGTCTTTTTCAAACTGTACAATAATGCTGTATGAATTAATGTCCGTCAGCCCTGTTAGCTCAGATTGCTTAGTGCTCGGCACACGGGAAACACTGGAGAAGTAATCATGTTACAAAGATAATTTGTTAATTTATTGAAGTATAGTTGACTTATCTTAGTTTCAGGTGTACAGCATAGTGATTTGATATTTTTTGTAGATTATATTCCATTTAAAGTTATTATAAAGTATTTGCTATAGTCCCTGTGCTGTACGTTACATCCTTGTATCTTATTTATTTTACACCTAGTAGTTTGTGGCTTGTGTCTCTTAATCCCGTTCCCCTACCTCGCCCGTCCCCCCAGTAGTAACCACTAGCTTGTTCTCTTCCTTGGAGTCTGTTTCTGTTTTACTATGTTCACTAGCTTGCTCGATTTTCTAGATGCCACATATAATTGAAAACATGCAATATTTATCTTTCTCTCTTTGATATATTTCACTAAGCATAATACCTCCAGGTCCATATATATTGTTGCAAATGGCAAAATAGCATCCTTTTTATGGCTTACATTCCCTTGTATATATATTTATACACAATCTCTTCTTTATCCATTCACCTGTTGATAGATACTTAGGTTGTTTCCGTATCTTGGCTATCAACAAAGATAATTTGCATACAAGGCTTTAACAACAATAAACTTGACTGAGTTCTTATATATAGTATTATATATAACATGTAGGTATTACATTGTGACTAATATTTATATAAATAAATCCACTGAATGTAAACATATTTTAAGTGTAATCTGACTGCTATAATGATAAAGAAAATTAAAGCTTGGAAGAGATGTATACTTATATACCCATTTATACTATTTGTATTAATGAACACATTGGATAAATGTAAACTATCCTTAACTCTCATTTTCAATCGTGGTAAATTTCTTAAGTCACCAAGTACAGTTTTCTATTAGCTGGGTAGAGCATTTGATAATCAAATGAATTACTATAAGAAAATGAGGTTTTTATGGTGGCAAACTCCCCATCTATCGAGATGTCTCACTTAATAATAGGTTGGGAGAAAGATTACTATGCAAGCAATCATTTACAAAATAAATTACATTTTCTCTCACAGAGGAATGGTCAGGGAGAGGTAAAAGGCTGAGGGTAGAGTGAGAAGAGTGAGGGGAAGTGGACACTGTGGACCAAACTCACTTGGAAGGAAGCCACAATCAGCCTCAAACCGAAGACAACATCTGAAGTGAGCCTTAAAAATAAGTTTTTTCAGTCAGATAAGACAGGAGGTGTCAGATAAACAGAGGCAGTGCTGTGAACAATCATTAAAGATCCTGACATTTCTAAAATGTCTTACTCTTATACTGCAGACCTCAATTATGCTTCCAGAAATCACTGTGTCTTCCTCTGTCTTAAAATTTGTTATTTTCATTGAAATAAATATTTATAGCTTCTTCCATAGAGTATGGTATTCTGCAGGTCAGAAAAAATGCCCCCAGTAGCTAGCACAGAGCTAGGTATCAGTGGCTTGTTGAATGGGACTGACCTTTGCTATTGCCTCCTTCACCACACCCTCTTATAATCCCATTTCTGCCTTCTCTTAATACCTAACATATTTCTGGTAGAGCACTCACCACTTGGTGTTATATTATTAATATGCTCTTTTCCTAATTAGACTGTGAGATCCTTGAGGGAAGAGATTAGATACTATTCATTTTATGATTGTCATTGACTGCCTGGCACATAGCAGGATTCCTGTTTGTTTGTTTAATAGTGAACTATCCTTAAGTATTTCTTTTTTTTTTATTTGCCCACATGTGTGGCATGTGGCATTTTAGTTCTCTAATCAGGGACTGAACTCATGGCCCCAGCGTTGGAAGTGTGGAGTTTTAACCACTGGACTACCAGGGAAGTCCCTATCATTAAGTATTTCACTATTACTAGAAATGAGACTCCTATAGGTAGGAGTGAGAGGAGGAAAGATGAAAAAATTTAAAGCCTGTCAAAATAGGAGGAAATTAATTTTGGGGATTAACTGATTAAAAACGAGGAGCCCAGGATGGCTCCTATATTTCACATGAAGATAGCATTTGCCCCGGTAAGAACATTAGAATAATAAGTTGGGGAGATAATAATGAGCTGAGACATCCATAGGACATCCAGGTATCTACTAGATGTATCTAATAGATACATGTGTCAGTGCACAAAATGTTGGGAACAAAGACAGATTTAGGCATCATGAAGAGGCAATAAAGAGTAATAACAGTTCAGTTCAGTTCAGTCACTAAGTTGTGTCCAACTCTTTGCGACCTCATGGACTGCAGCACACCAGACCTCCTTGTCCATCACCAAATCAGGAGTTTACTGAAACTCATGTCCATTGAATCACTGATGCCATCCAACCATCTGATCCTCTGTCATCCCCTTCTCCTCCTGCCTTCAATCTTTCCCAGCATCAGGGTCTTTCCCAAAGACTCAGTTCTTCCCATCAGGTGGCCAGAGTATTGGAGTTTCAGCTTCAACATCAGTCCTTCCAATGAATATTCAGGACTGATTTCCTTTAGGATGGACTGGTTGGATCTCCTTGCAGTCCAAGGGACTCTCAAGAGTCTTTTCCAACTCCACAGTTCAAAAGCATCAATTCTTCGATGCTCAGCTTTCTTTATAGTCCAACTCTCACATTCATACATGACTCCTGGAAAAACCATAGCTTTGACTAGACAGACCTTTGTTGGTAAAGTAATGTCTCTGCTTTTTAACATGCTATCTAGGTTGGGCATAACTTTTCTTCCAAGGAGCAAGTGTCTTTTAACTTCATGGCTGCAGTCACCATCTGCAGTGATTTTGGAGCCCAGAAAAATAAAGTCTCTCACTGTTTCCCCATCTAGTTGCCATGAAGTGATGGGACCAGATACCAAGATCTTATTATTCTGAATGTTGAGTTTTAAACCAACTTTTTCACTCTCATCTTTCACTTTCATCAAGAGGCTCTTTAGTTCTTCGCTTTCTGCCATAAGGGTGGTGTCATCTGCATATCTGAAGTGATTGATATTTCCCAGAGCAATCTTGATTCCAGCTTGTGTTTCATCCAGCCTGGGCATTACTCATGATGTACTCTGCATATAAGTTAAATATGCAGGGTGACAATAGACAGCCTTGATGTAATCCTTTCCTGATTTAGAACAAGTCTGTTGTTCCATGTCCAGTACTAACTGTTGCTTCTTGGCCTGCATACAGATTTCTCAGGAGACAGGTCAGGTGGTCTGGTATTCCCATATTTTAAAGAATTTTCCACAGTTTGTTGTGATCCACACAGTCAAAGGCTTTGGTGTAGTCAATAAGGCAGAAGCAGATGCTTTTTTCTGGAACTCTCTTGTTTTTTTGATGATCCAATGGATGTTGGCAATTTGATCTTTGGTTCCTCTGCCTTTTCTAAATCCATGTCTTTTTTGAACATCTGGAAGTTCACAGTACATGTACTGTTGAAGCCTGGCCTGGAGAATTTTGAGCATCACTTTGCTAGTGTGAAATGAGTGCAATTGTGTGATAGTTTGAACATTCTTTTGGCATTGCCTTTCTTTGGGATTGGGATGAAAATGGACCTTTTCCAGTCCTGTGGCCACCACTGAGTTTTCCAAATTTGCTGACATATTGAGTGCAGCACTTTCACAGCATCATCTTTTAGGATTTGAAATAGCTCAATTGGAATTCCATCACCTCCATTAGCTTTGTTCACAGTGATGCTTCCTAAGGCCCACTTGACTTCACATTCCAGGATGTCTGGCTCTAGGTGAGTGATCACACCATCGTGATTATCTGGGTCATGAAGATCTTTTTTATATAGTTCTTCTGTGTATTTTTGCCACCTCTTCTTAATATCTTCTGCCTCTGTTAGGTCCATACCATTTCTGTCCTTTATTGAGCCCATCTTTGCATGAAATATTCCCTTGGTATCTCTAAGTTTCTTGAAGAGATCCCCAGTCTTTCCCATTCTATTGTTTTCCTCTGTTTCTTTGCATTGATTGCTAAGGAAGGCTTTCGTATCTCTCCTAGCTATTCTTTGGAACTCTGCATTCAAATGGGTATATCTTTCCTTTTCTCTATTGCCTTTTGCTTCTCTTCTTTTCACCGCTATTTGCAAGCCCTCCTCAGACAACCACTTTGCCTTTTTGCATTTCTTTTTCTTGGGGATGGTCTTGATCACTGCCTCTTGTACAATGTCACGTACCTCCATCCATAGTTCTTCAGGCTCTCTATCAGATCTCATCCCTTGAATCTATTTGTCATTTCTACTGTATAATCGTAAGGGATTTGATTTAGGTTATCCCTAAATGTTCTAGTGGTTTTCACTACTTTCTTTAATTTGAGTCTGAATTTGGCAATAAGGGGTTCATGATCTGAGCCACTGTTAGCTCCCAATCTTGTTTTTGCTGGCTCTATAGAGCTTCTTCATCTTTGGCAGAAAAGAATATAATCAATCTGACTTTGGTATTGACCATCTGATGATGTCCAAGTGTAGAGTCTTCTCTTGTGTTGTTGGAAGAGGGTGTTTGCTATGACCAGTGTGTTCCCTTAGCAAAACTCTGTTAGCCTTTGCCCTGCTTCATTCTGTACTCCAAGGCCAAATTTGCTTGTTACCTCAGGTGTTTCTTGACTTCTTACTTTTGCATTCCAGTCCCCTATAGTGAAAAGGACATCTTTTTTGGGTGTTAGTTCTATAAGGTCTTGTAGGTCTTCATAGAACCATTCAACCTCAGCTTCTTCAGCATTACTGGTCAGGGAATAGACTTGGATTATTGTGATATTGAATGGTTTGCTTTGGAAACAAACAGAGATCATTCTGTCATTTTTGTGATTGCATCCAAGTACTGCATTTTGGACTCTTTTGTTGACTATGATGGCTACTCCATTTCTTCTAAGGAATTCTTGCCCACAGTAGCAGATGTAATAATGGTCATCTGAGTTAAATTCACCCATTCCAGTCCATTTTAGTTCACTGATTCCTAAAATGTCGATGTTCACTCTTGCCATCTCCTGTTTGACCACTCCCAATTTGCCTTAATTCATGGACCTAACATCCAGGTTCCTATGCAATATTGCTCTTTACAGCATTGGACTTCACTTCCATCACCAGTCACATCCACAACTGGGTGTTGTTTTTGCTTTGGCTCCATCTCTTCAGTCTTTCTGGAGTTATTTCTCCACTGATCTCCAGTAGCATATTGGGCATCTACTGACCTGGGGAGATCATCTTTCAGTGTCCTATCTGTTTGCCTTTTCATATTGTTCACGGGGTTCTCAAGGCAAGAATACTGAAGTGGTTTGCCATTTCCTTCCCCAGTGGACCACAGTTTATCAGAACTCTCCACCATGACCCCTCTGTCTTGGGTGGCCCTACATGGCATGGTTCATAGTTTCATTGTGTTAGACAAAGCTATGGTCCATGTGATCAGATTGGTTAGTTTTCTGTGATTGTGGTTTTCAGTCTGTCTGCCCTCTGATGGAGAAGGATAAGAGGCTTATGGAATCTTCCTGATGGGATAGACTGACAGAGGGGGCAACTGGGTCTTGATAGCTAGCTTGGTAATAACAATAAGTAACCATTAAAGCACTTAGAACTGGTATTGTTCTAAATGCCTTACATATATTATCCCACTTCAGTATTCACATAAACCCTGGGAGACAGGCATTATTATCCCAGTTTTATAAATTAGAACCTGAGGCACAGACCTATTGAATGATTTACCATGGGTCACACAACTCCCAGCCAAGTAGGATTCAACCCAGGTAATCAGGTTCTAAAAACCACACTCAATACAAATCCAGAGTGGAGATTCAGATTTCCAACTTTTCCTTCCCACCAAGGAGCTATGCAACTTTGATAATGCTGCCTACTCATTCTGTGCCTCAGTCTTGTTTGTTTTTTTTTTTTTTTTTGCAAAATGAAGGTAAAACTTCCATCTCCAAACAGTGTCTGGTATTGTGTGTGTGTATGTGTGTGTGTGTATAGTGTGTACTGAGTCACTTACTCGCATCTCACTCCTTGCGACTCCATGGATTGTAGCACATCACAGCCCTTGTCCATGGAATTTTCTAGGAAAGAATACTGGAGTGGGTTGCCATTTCTTCCTCCAGGGGATCTTCCCGATGCAGGGACCCATGTCTCCTGCATCTCCTGCATTGGCAGGCAGATTCTTTACCACTGCGCCATGTCGTCAGCCCATGTCTGGTATAGAGTAGCATTTAATTAATATTAGGTCATTATTTTCCTTAGCCTGTTGATGAATGTTGGAATCACAGAAGAAAGAGAGATTGGGTTGATGTGGGGAATGAGCAATAGAGAGGATCCTTGATCCTTTAAGGTGTTGTTGGATAGGCAGAAGTCTACTGTGGAGGCTGTGTGATCATTGCAAGAAGAAATGTGAGGCTTCCGGACTGGGAGCCAGGGCAGAATCTCAGAAACCTGGTCCGGTGCAGCGGCAGTGTGTGCGCTCCACTCATTAGAAGCACTGTTAGGTACTGAGAAGATGAAACAGGAGGATGCCAAACTAAAAGCCTGGTGTGCCATCCAAGAGTAAGATCCATGTAAAGGGATTGAGCAAAGAAAGCTAAAGAGACTCAGGTTAGAAGGTAGGAGGTAAAGAAGTGTCTTAAGGAGGTGGCAGAATCTTTCTAGGAGGCCTGCGACCTGGAGTGTTGGTCAGAAGGGAGCTGTTAAACACAGTGACGTCACATGAGCTGAGTTTTGAGAGAACAGTCAAGATGGTAGGAATGAGGAGGAAGCAGCATCACAGAGCCAAGGGAGGAAAAAGATGTTGTGAAGTAAACAGGTGGGGAGCTGGGAGCTTACAGCGAGACCACAACGTCTCCAACTCAGTTAATTCCAGCCCCATTTTTATGGGGTAGGTACTTTATCCCCATTTTTTATAGTTCAGAAAAATTAGGCAACACAATTATCAACATCTTGCCTGGGGTCACACAGTCAGTGTGTGGAGCTGGGATCTGAATACAGGCAGTCTGGCTCGAGTCCATGTTATTTCACACTCCTTATTCCTGTCTGCATTACTGTTTCCGGTGGTTCACTTAATTTCCTCTTTCCTATATGTCTAATGAGAGAAAATCTCTTTATATCATTTCTCCTCCCCTTCCTTCATGCCAAACAAGCCTGGAAGGGGCTAGGCGACACATTTTTAGTTTTCAAGGAATTTCCCTCTCAGATGTGTACCTATATTCTGAGTCTTCTCCATACCTCCTCCAAAGGCTTTGATTTCTTTGTAATCAGTTTCAGAATAAAAGAAAACCAAACTAAATATTCTTATGCATTTACCTCTATATTATTCTGAAATATTAACAGTTTTGGAGTAGAGTTAGGGCAGAGAAGGGAGAAAAATGACACAGGAGAAAATTATTAAGGAAAAAATTGGCTAGCATTTTAAAACTAGTTAGTGAATTACTGAGTCATCAATGGTGGTGTTAAAAACAACTAATTTCTAAAACAGTAAGGGTTAGATAAACAATACTGCTTAGCTGCTTGGTGGTATCTAAAATGTAAAACATAATGCCAAATATGTGTTATATCTGTATTTAAAGGGAGCAAGACAAAATAAGGTAATAATAACTCAGAAATGATTACATACTCTTGTCCTCTTTAAAGCTTAAAGGATTCAAAACCCCCAATGAGCTTGAAGACCTTACCAGGGTCCCAGTAACTCCAAAGAGAATCAATACTGTTATTGATTACATATGACATATTAGGCTTCCCTCGTTGTTCAAGTGGTAAAGAATCTGACTGCAATTCAGGAGATCCGGGTTCAACCCCTGGAACGGGACGACCCCCTGCAGAAGGGAATGGTTACCCCCTCCAGTGTTCTTGCCTGGAGAATTCCACAGCGGAGCCCGGGGGGCTACAGTCCATGGGGTCGCAAATTGTCAGACATGAGTGAGCAACTAACACTTTCTCTCCTCTTTTAATGAGGTATTAAGGATCAATAAACTCTAGAATTTAAAATAGTCTGATATGAAATTACTTCTGTATAAATGAAAATTGCAATTATAAACAACCAAAACATAGCTGAATTTTAATGTTGGTTGAATAAATAGATCACTACATGAATAGAAGAAAAGGCCCAGGCATAAATTATGATGGTTTACTTTCAGGTCTTGTAACATACTCTTTATGAATAGTTTAATCTCAGGTAATAATGCTGGGAAGGATTGGGGGCAGAAGGAGAAGGGGACGACAGAGGATGAGATGGCTGGATGGCATCACGGATTCGATGGACAGGGAGGCCTGGCCTGCTGCGATTCATGGGGTTGCAAAGAGTCAGACACTACTAAGCGACTGAACTTAACTGAATTACCTATAGATTTTAAAAGTCTAATTTTCTATTAAAATGAATTCCTTTTTCTATGTATATTTTCCATTAGCTCTAGATTTATTAAGTATCAAATTCTGATGCTAAAGACAGTGAAAGGATTCATTTGGGTGGATTTTATTGTTGGGGTAAATATAGTATGTGAAAATTAATCTTAAACTAAATTGAAAATTCCAGTTTCCCCTGCCTACACTTACTCTCAAACTCAATGATTTTCAACTTTGGGCATACTTCAGATTGCCTGGGGAATGTTTAAAAAACACCATATTACTGAATCCCATCTAGGATGATTAAATGAGTGTCTGGAGGTAGAGCATTACTGTTTGTTACATCTTCCCAGTGATTACAGGACAGATCCAGGGCTGTGACCCACCACTCTGGCCTTTTTATTAGGTTTGATCTTAAGAGAATTCTATTGCTCATCTGAAATGTTAGAATTTCCAGGATGAAGAGGTGGAGGGTAAAAGCTACTTCGTTCATTTATTCATTCACAATGTATATTGAGATCCTAGAATACAATGTTGTTTGAAGGTTTAGGGGACATATAGTCAAATAATGAATAACCAAGCCCTAATTCTGAAGAAACTTACAATCTATTGCAATGTAAAAAAGACAAGGGAAAGGTATCATCTTAAAAGATACAGAATTTTCAAAAAAGGCTAGGCAAGCATATTTGGCCAAATAGTTGAAGTTACTGAAGTTTAAAAACAAGCAGTTTAGAATTCTCATAAAAATCGTTGGAGGTTTCTGAACATGATCAGAGTTATGTTTTACAAGAAGGAAGTGAACATAGAAAGTCTAGTTATATAATTAATATTTAGATCAAAGTTAGATGAGAGACTAATAGCAAAAATGAGAGTCCTGAGGGGGCAGCAGATGTTAGGAATATTGTGAAGGCAAAATCTACGCAATTTTTAAACTTAAGACATTTGGTGAGGAAGATGGGGTGGGGAACCAGACCCGAGTGCAATATTCCTGTCTGGTTTTCTAGGATTACGGTCCTGCTACCCAAGAAATAGGAAACTGTGTGGGAGAGGAGAGAGATGTTTTTGGGTTTGAGGTGCTGGTGGTACAAAGGGTACTACAGAGTAAGAGTGATTTGGGGAAAAGCCTCACAGAGATTCAAAAAAGGAGAGACAAGAGCTACAGTCCACAGAAGATTAGAAGAGTAAAGAGAAAAAAGTCTATCCTTAGGAAATACTTGCATCCCAGGACCAAAAAAAAAAAAAGACAGGAGAAGGTAAATTGTTAGAGTTAAAAGAAGTCAATGAAGCCAAGAGAAATACATTTTAAGATGAGAGTGATCAATAACATAAAAAAGCAAAAGGTGACTCATAACTGGTTCTGAGGAAAGGAGTCTTGCTATCTTTAACAGAAAAGTTAGAAGACAGGATGACAAGCTGAAAAGTGCGATGTGTAATATGTGGTAAAAATCGTAACAGTGAACACTGGCCATTCTCTGAAGAATCATAATTTTTAAGGACAAAGGTAAATTTTTATATTATATGTTATATGAATATAATATTTTTAAATTATAAGACTAAGTCTAATTGCTTCTTTGCAGAGAAGTTTATGAAAAGGAGAAATTAGAATAAACGGAAAGAAAATAAAAGACGTTAGCTGACTGACTAAAAATCATTTGACAACCATGATCTCACTACGTCTTTTCCTTAGAAGAGGCCTCAGGTGAGGCTTGATTAACATTGAACTTCAGTCGGGCTTCCCTGATGGCTCAGACGGTAAAGAATCTGCCAGCTCTGCAGAAGACCTGGGTTCAGTTCCTGGGTAAGGGTGATCCCCTGGAGAAGAGAATGGCTACCCACTCCAGTATTCTTCCCTGGAGAATCCCATGGTCAGAGGAGCCTGGTGGGCTAAAGTCCATGGGGTCAAAAAGAGTCAGACACTGAGCAACTAACACTTTCACTTCAATTGGGCAGGCAATTAATAGTAAGACAAAATGATAAGGTTGATGCTGGATAATTTATTTGAACATTGTTAAAAAGTAATAAAAAAGCATAAGTAAGTAGTTCATACAATTCAAAGATAAACATTTACAAATACATTACAAAGCAAAATGCAAGAAGAAAATCTTGTTAATTTTTAACACATGGATATTAAACATAATCATAAATTTTCAGTCACTTAGTAAAAGCATTATTAAAACACTTGAAAAATGAAGAAAATTTAAGACAAACTGAAAGCAAATAAAATTCTTTGGCTTTATAAGTTTGTGATCTTCAGTGGCAAAATTTCATTCTATCCATTTTGTATTTTTCTAACTGATTAATAATCTCTTGCCTTATCTGTGGGGTCTGGGAAATGCTGCAGAAGAAGTTATAAACTATTTTTGCATATTTTCCTCTAATTCTTTCATTTTCAAATAATTCTACCTATTATTTGGTAATTTTAAGATATTTTTAAATTACCTTTTTTCTTTCCAGGAACAGCAGTTTTAAAATAAAGGTAGAACTGTAGTTTCAGTTTCTTTTGTTTAAATATTTTCAGTTTGTCTTTACCATCTATAATTTTATTTTATGTACTTGGCAATTCCTACAGAGAGTTTCTCACTTTCAATAGTGTCTTATATGCCAGCAGAGCAGGATAATTCTTACAATACATATTTGCAGCAGCTTGATGTTTTTGCTTATTGTATTATGCTGTGATCACTTTAGGACTGCAGATTACTTTTCAGTTTGTCTTTTTTGTATAAATTTAACAAACAAATTGTTCACTTTAATCTTATAATGTAAAAATTTCAGAGTAAAAATAAAACTATATTATACAAATGAAGTTACTGTTATCTTGGTACTTCAAATTGGTGTCATATAGTTGAATGTGAAATACCGAAAGCCTGTACTGGAATCACTACATCGCTAATAATATATTAGTTCTTACGTTTTAAAATACTGGTATTCATACTTGATGAATTTTGTAAGTGAGACACTATATGTTCAGTGGTTCAAATTTACATGATGCTCTGCAATATTCTGTAATTTAATTATCATGACCCTATTGTAAAGTAATAAAATTTCTAAGGTAATAAAGTTGCTTATTAGGGGAAGCAATTCTCCTGCCATTCAGTTTTTTGTTCTTTATTTTAGACTGATGCGAGATGTCCACAGGAAAGTATACTAATATTTTAATAATTTTTGTATTCTTTGTATGGTTATGTTTTAAAAAATTATTTAAAATATTCTGTTTCACTTGAAGATTATTTGTTAAATTATTTTGCATTTTTAATGTTTGCATTTAATGTGTTATAAATAACATGAATGTAAAAGCAATTCTATTCAAGCATTCCCATTTTCATAATTTAATATGTTTCATGTGGGGAAAACTACAAAAAAATTAAGATTGCCTATTGCAATTTAACGTTTAGAATTTTGAGCTTTATTTATTTTCTGTTTCTAATTTCACTTATTTTCTGACATTTATCAATCTATTTACCCACTGGAACACCCATACATATTTACATACATATACATAAATGTTCTGGCTCTATAGTTCTGCTTGAAAGTTTTGTTCTGCCTAGAATAATCTAGTTTGTCCTTCCCAGGTTTTCACATCTCATTAATCTTTAAGATACTGTACAAATCCTGTCTGTTCTATAAATTTTTTAAATCACAATAGCATAAAATCCTCTTTTCTCCCTTTGAATATCTTTAGTCTTTAATATTTATACCACTAATTTGTTAAATATGTACTACTCTCTCATAGTTCTTAAAATGTTACACTGATTAAATATCTTTGCTTAATTTTTATTTGTAATTCACTAAATTGTACAATTATTGAGAACAAGATGTTTCCTGTAAATCTTTATCAATTTGATCTCTGATTGCCTTCTTCAAAAAACTAGCAAATACTAGATAAATAAGCAATGAAATCTCCACTGCTTCCATATTTTATACTTATATGGGAAAGTTACTATATATATATATACATATATATATAGAGAGAGATGTATGTAGAGACTTTAATAATGATAAAGTATAATAACAATACTGATTAACCTATTGCAACTTTTCAAATGTATTCTCATGTATTGCCTTAAATATTAGGAAGGTGAGTTTCCTTACAGAGGAGGCTTATATTTGGATGATTATAATATGACTGCAAAGATTTGATCATTATTACTCAGCAAGGGGAAAACCATATTTAGAATCTAGGAGTCTTCTAATCCAGTGCCTCTCAAAATATCTGTAGTGATACATGAATTTCTCACCCACTCTCAATCTGTTGCCATCATTTTTTAATAATATAAGTGAATTATTGGAAAAACAAACAAAATGTATACACAAATCTAAATTTTTTATTATTGGATTCAATAGTCATCAAACGACTTTGGGAAATAGCTATAAAAGTTCTGACACAGTTATCCTCAATGTGCTTGTCATTTTGGATGAGAAACAAATATCACAAGAATGAGCTCCAGTCTCTGGACCACACTTTGATTACTGTCTGTGTCAGTTATGATATATTCCTTCTAAGAGAATCATTTTCATCCAGAA
This sequence comes from Cervus canadensis, assembly GCF_019320065.1. Classification (NCBI taxonomy): domain Eukaryota; kingdom Metazoa; phylum Chordata; class Mammalia; order Artiodactyla; family Cervidae; genus Cervus; species Cervus canadensis. Next base: position 43,426,980 of record NC_057387.1, read on the forward strand.
CATCTGCCACCTAAGTGAAGATGTTTACTCACAAGTGATCTCTGTTTCCCATCATTTACAGATGATTAACTTGGGACCAAAGGCTAAACTGGCCAGCGATCTATGAACAGTGGCTCAGCTTGAAAAGATGAGCTGGACCATTTTTTTTTTTCTCTCTGGATTTAGATCTAATAAGTGAAAAAAGGATGTTCTACTATAGTCCATGATTTTGTACATGCTTGTAAGAGAGGCAGGTTCAATCCCTGGGTGGGGAAGACCCCCTGGAGGAGGCAATGGCAACGCATTCCAGTATGCTTGCCTGGAAAATTCCATGGACAGAGAAGCCTAGCAGGTTACAGTCCATAGGGTCGCACAGAGTCGAACACGACTGAAGCCACTTAGCGTGAACCCACGGAGTATGAGCTACTAGAAGCTCTGAGTAAACTGTAAAAGTTGAATTAGGGTAGAGAAGAAAGAGGCAGAAATCAAATACAGCTAAGTCATATTAATAGCAGCTCACTAAAGGTTCAAAAACCACTGATGTCAAGGTACAAAAAATTGCCATAACTCTAGAATTGCCTTTAACTCTAATATCCCTCAGCCCCAGGCATGAAACAGCATTTTCTTTTGAATGTCCTAAGATTCAGATCACATACTTTTTGCAATTTACATATATAATCTAACTGGCATAGATGGGTCTAAATTATACAGGAAACAGCTTGTCAAAGACAAGCCCAAGGTTGTTTCTTTTATTCCAAATAAGCTCATTTCAAAAACAATAGATGCCATACTTGGAAGACAGGTTGTTAGTGTACACGTCTCTAACTGGCGTTCAGTCTGCAATGAGATTGTAAGCCAAACTGGGTTGGTCTGATGAAGCTTTTATGTTTGCTATCTATCTCCTACCTACATACTTTTCAAATTCTTTGTTTCCAACATATTCCCTCCAAAAAATTGCTTGCAACATTTTCCTTAGTTAATTATAGTCTGACTTTTCCCAAGGAGGGAATCCTTTAAAATTAATATTAAACTATTTTAGTAATAGAAGAGCCTCCATAGCTTACTTGTCTTCTGTAGGTCTTCTGATTTGCAGAGCTCTCAGAACCAGACCTCTGTCTAACGGACCAGGCATGCACTTTTAGTTTGTATGAATCCAGACACATACCATTTGGAGAAGGAAATGGCAACCCACTCCAGTGTTCTTGCCTGGAGAATCCCAGGGACGGCGGAGCCTGGTGGGCTGCCGTCTATGGGGTCGCACAGGGTCGGACACGACTGAAGCGACTTAGCAGCAGCAGCAGCAGCAGACACATATCATGTGTTAGTGGTTTTTGGAATCATCCCAGAAATCAAAGCTGTGGGTTTGAGATCGAGTGCACAGTGATTCTCAAAACATGTTTTATTGCCCTGATGCTTGTTGCTGTTGTTTTTCAAATTAATGTGTTCAGATTATTTTTAACTCCTTAGCTACATTAAAACAGCATACTTGCTTTGTAGTAAAGAAGTACCTTTCAGCTTAAAAGTGGAAATGTATCTTCTTTTATTGTACTCCAATAAATTCTAAATTTTAAATTGCTGCTGAACATAACGGCTTACATCAGAAGGTAACAATATGGGGTATTAGATTAAAACAAACTCCATGTAATCTTATCGAGCCAGTAGGACACAGAAATAAGAGAAAATGTGTTTGAATCACAGGAGAGAAAGCATGTTGGATAGATCTGTAAAATGCTTTCTGTTGTGGTATCAGCTGATTGATAGCAGCGATTCTCAGAAGGGTTCCAATATTATGCCTTTTAAAAGCTGGAGATTAGTGCAACCATGGTGAATAGCACAGCGACACTCTGGCAAAGAAAAAGGGTCAGGGCTGGCAAAATGTGGCAGGTGTCAAAATAAAAGGTTAGGCTCCGTGCCTGGGGACCCATCTGTCAGATAGAAGTATGATAAGGCAATTAATGTATTTATTTATATTGCTCATGACAAATCATGTACTCCATAAAAATGGTCAATTTAAACACTACTGTTCTCTAGAAGTTAGAATTAATTAAAAAAATAAAATGTTCAAAACAAAAAGCAAAGTCAAATAATGAAATGCCTTGTTTATATAAATAAAGGTTTGATGAATTATAGTAGTATACACTGAAGGATAAAAACCATTACATATAACATCTCTTTTTAATACTTGGGTATAGTTGATTAATAATGTGTTAGTTTCAGGTGTCAGCAAAGTGATTCCATTATACATATATGTATATCTATTCTTTTTCAAATTCTTTTCCCATTTAGGTTGTTACATCATATTGAGCAGAATTTCCTGTGCTATACAGGCTTTGTTGGTTATCCATTTTAAATATAGAAGTATGTACAGCATGTTAGATATAACATCTTGACAATACACTTTATATTCAGGATAATACAAGATCCATGTTTATGTTGCAAGATAATTTCAGTAGTATTCTTTGTAAATTCTGCATACTTATTATTCCATTAGACTAGATTTCATAATCTAATAGTAAAATGAAGCTCAGAAAAACCATGAGGAAATAGAAATTTAGAAATCCAAGATATGTCTTGCATTTCCTTTAAATGTTTTGTTCACAACCTTGTCATTATTAGAGCTTTCGTTTTCACTTTGTGACTAATCCTGACTCCTCTTTAACTTATTATTTATTTAGCTTTCTCACTACTTCTGCTTTGCAATCTGTTTAAACAAGAATATGTTTAGATTCAATATTCATCAGTGATACACTTTTACATATAAAATAATTTATCATAAATATTTTAAATGTCATGTTATTTTACTAGTCAATAAAAATCTAAACCATGATTCTGAGAAAAATGAGGCTTATTACAGTTCAAAGTTTTATGCAAAAACTGACCCCTCATATTTTCCTCTAAATAAAATAAAATTCTCAATTATCTTGCTTAAATAAGTGAAGCTCACACCTTATGGTAATACCAAAATTTGAAGAGAAATAACATGTAAGTCTATAGTATAATATGCTATACATATTAGGGAAAATTCAAGTTATTTAACTGTAGAAGGAAAACATGCCAATATTACTGTATTACTGCCAAGTTGCACATTATGTCTGCTAAGCGATGAAATTTAACAAGTAAAGCCGTTGGAATAGTAAAGAGAATCATTTGAGTTTGGAAAGAACAGAGATATTATATTCACTGGATTTATTTTCTTCGTGTCGATGCAGCATTTTTGCCCTCATGAGTACTTTCCATTTATAAGAAGGATATTGGTTAAATTTTGAGTCAATGATTTTTCTCTCCAAAATTCTCTTCTAGCCCTTGACATTATTGCATTATTAAACTACCTTCTATGAAACTTGGCTTTCCACAGTATGACAGCAACGTTAGAGTAGGAGTTGAGGAAGGAAGAGTAAATTAAAAGATATAAAACACAAACTTTTTATATTTTCCATTTAATGTTCTGATACATGATTTATAAGTTATGTTTGAAGTTTAATTGTAGTTAACCAGTACTTAAAATTGAATTCACTCATGGCTTCATTTCCTGATTCAACGTTGTTCCTATTGCCTGTTTTATTTTTATTTTTTTGAGCCTCAGTCTTCTCAATAAACTCTGTTTCCTATCCATTTATTTTCATTTGCCTGGATGTACTTGAAAATGCATCAGGTCAAAAAGTTCTTATTCATCATCCTGTACACCTCTTCAAAACTCCAGGGTATGCTACATGATAAAATAATAATTTCAACAGAAAATCGTGATATCACTGAATTTTGCTATGGAGTAGCAAGCAAAATACATCAAACAACAGAAGGTAAGAGTTTTGTTTTACTACTAGACAGTGAGAATTATCCATTTTAAGTTTGTTCTTTTTGCAGCATATGTTCTATCTTTATATAAGAAAAAGCATATAATGGAGCTCATTTTTTAAAAAGAAAAATCACCTTTATTTTTCTACAGAAGTATATGAAAAAAATTTTGCTGGGTATCCACTCACTTCAATTCAGTTATTTGAATAAATTATGAAAATTCTGATGTTTTAAAATTCTCATTTTCTCCAGCATGGTATAAAGATTTATTTGGTTTATCATCACAGGTATGATTTCATAAATTTCCTCTTACCCATCAGATACAAATTAATACCAATTTGCAACATTGTTTTCTCTCTATTTTTCATAAAGCTTAACACATATAAGATTATCTGGGGGAAAAATTCATTTTCTCATCTGTCATTCTTTCAACTCATGGTAATAGTAAATGGTATTCATGAGTACCTTAATTATTTTAACAAGGATGTAATTTCTTAGTATAAAATCTGTTATGCAAAGAAAATACCCAAGTGCACTTTTATTTTATATTATGAAAAAAAAATGCTATTGCTTTCAAAAGGTTTTTTGTTTACAAATCTTTGAAATGTGTTCCCACTAAACATCAAACATCAGCATAAAATGATGTTGGATCTCATCCATACTCAAAGTATCATCCTACCCCCCCCACCCTCCATTTTTGTTCCTCTTATAGTTCCTTGTTGGTTTGTTTTTTAAATGATAAACCATTCATACATCACAAGGTCTGTTATTATCCCCATTTACAGATGGGGATACGCTGGTATAAAAAAATTCTTAAAATGTGAACCCATCACATTTTAGTAATTAGATTTCTATCCATCTACTTATTCAAACAAGGAATGCCAGAATGTTGAAGAACTGAAGAACATAAGTGTGAACGTTACACCATAAGGTAAGAAAAAATTTAATAAACTATGAAAATGAAAAAAAGAAAGCATCCAACAGTCTGAAACAGCAAAAGAACTTGGGGGCCAAGCATAGGGATATTAAGATGAAAAGTGGCAATGAAATATGGATAAGGAGCAACACCAGCAAAATGTGTAAAAACTAAGATAATGGAAAGAGATGAATAATGGAAATGGTGATGGAGGAAGAATACAGTTTTTCTTTGCCTCTAACATGATTATTGAATAATTCTGATAGAATATTGCCTGTATTCATTTCAATAGAATAGAGAATAAAGAAAGATCTGTGTTTCTGGGATTAAAAATATTGTGGACCTTCATGATTTTTTTGTGATTTGTCAGGTGAATAGTTTATTATGTCAGAAGGCATTATTGTATAATGGTTTAAAGGATGGACTTTGGAGACAGCCAAGAGCTCAAATCCTGGCTCTTCAACTTCCTATTATGCTTATGATTTTGGCAATGAAGTACCGGAGCCACCTCCTACTGGCTCATGATAGCTGATTATGTGCATCTCTTCCCAACATCATATTCACTGACATCACACTGGTAATTTGAAATCAGCCAAGTTGAGATTAGTTACATTGCAAAAACTGGCAAACCGTAAAAATCAGGGCTTTTCCCCCCAATGTGCCAGCTTATCAGCACACCCCTGGACCTTGGGCAATTCCCTAATCTTTCTGAGCTTTAGTTTTTTCATCTGAGAAGAAAAAATAAATATGGCAAGTCCTCATAATATTCTGCAGATCTTTCCATGGGTGATATATTTCACATGATGCCTGGAAACTAGTATAAACATCAATAATGGTAGCACTCTAGTAATTTAATTCAGCCTATTACAGAAAACACTGAGCCATTTTGCCTTTCTAACACACTAGAAAGCATTTCAATTAGTTCATCAAAATTCCAGGAAAGAAGTATTTATAAAAATTATTCTACTGACTTTACAGATGGAAGGATTGCTCCTATATATTTTTAGATTTTGTAAAGGAGACAATTGCTAATAGTTACTTAGTAAATTTCTTCTGTATGATTAGTTTAAAAAAGTTACTTATGACACAGAGGGATGGGATGGGGAGGGAAGTGGGAGGGGGTTTCAGGATGGGGAACACATGTAAATCTATGGCTGATTCATATCAGTGTATGGCAAAAACCACTACAATATTGTAAGGTAATTAGCCTCCAACTAATATAAATAAATGAAAAAAAAAGTTACTTCTGTTTCCTACAGTGACTTATATCTGAAGGGCATCCTTTGGGGTTTTAACCCACCATTCCCTAAATTAAATTAAATTCATGGCTTTAGCTCTTCAAAATTTTGATAAGTTAATACAAGGACTGATGTTGGTTGTATACCCCACTGTTTGGAAAGCTCAGACAGAAAATTCTGAGCCACAGGCCACTATATCTATCAAGATGACAGGCAGTATGTATACCTTGAAACTTTGAAGGTAGGCACTGCAGGAATAAGGAATTTAAGAAAAGATTAAACAGTCTAGAGATAACCCTGCTTAGTTGCCTGCTTAACAACTCTCTCATCTTGGTAGTCTTCAATATGGATTTATTCTTAAGATCTTTGCTTCATTTCTTCGGCCTTGGAATATAATTCTTCATAATGTTTTAAGATAAGCTATATCTACCTTGTTTCCACTATAGCCTGCAAAGTATGAAGATCATTTTCCTGTTAAAGTTATTAAGGTGAATTGTAATGTCCTTTAGTATTTCAAAGACTTCATAGTAAATTGCTTACAAAGATGACTAAAATAATCTCTCTCCATCCTTGTCTGCACACACATTTTGTGTTATGATTTTGCTCTTTCTCTCATCAAGAGCTAAAGTTTCTCTACCTCTTCAATCCAGGCTTTGTCAAGTGGCTTGCCTTGGCCAATAAGATGTTAGAAAACAGGATGAATGTAGAAATTTGACAAGCACTTGTACATCTAGGCTTACTGTTTTGCTGCCCTAAGACTGACATGTGAAGAAGCTTGAGCTAGCATCCTGGAGGATGAGAGACCACAGGAGGATAGAAATGAGCCATGCCAGCCAAGGTTCTCTAGACCCACCAACCTCTAAAGAGCAGAAAAATGTGCAAGGCCATTCTATATTATGTAGCCTTAGATGACCTCTGTGCTCACTGGATAATCAACTTATCATCGCACAGAATCAGAAGCAAAATAGGTGTTGTACGAAGCCAGGGGTCAGTCAAAAAATGCATGCATTTTTTTCAGGGTCAATAATCTCTTTTATGGCAAAAACAATACCATTTCAGTTTGCATTTCTAAAGTACAATTATGGGCACCGCTAGCTGTGCATCAATATTTCTTTTTCCCTTTTTCCATAGTAATACATTTGGTGGCAGGCTTAAAGACACTCAGTCAGAGGTTACATCCACGAGCCAGATTCTCAGTTATGTGTGATCAGGGGATGCCGTTTTCACCTCTGAACTATGAATGGGAATGCTGTATGCATTTACTGAGCTTTCTCCACACTCCTATTTTCCCTTCCTCTTCCATTCTCCCAACTGGATCCCACAGAAATCTGATTTACCATGCAGACTAATGCAGAAGACTAATCTTATCTTAACTAATAGAATAGTTTTGTGCAATATATTTTGGTACCAAAAATGATTTAGTTGGTAGAACATTGGATCTTGGGTCAAAATATCTAGGGTGCTTTGATAAACTTTGCCCCAATTTTTGGAATTGGCCAGAGGCTAGTCAGTCACTTACAGGAACTGTAATTTTGTTTCCCTAGATAAAAATATACAACTCCAGATAGGCCAAGCAGGAATTTTGAAAACTGACCTTACTAATTCCTATTTCTACCAAGTAAGAGGGCCACAGTAACTGGCGATTGCCCTAGGCATGTGTCATTTTAGTCCCAGGAAATGCTTATATACCAACAAAGTGCCTTAGGTAATATGGGAAATAATCAAGGTGAGCTTTTGGCACTTGGACAGCTAGGGATAGTTCTTGAAAACACAAATATACTCCATTTTGAGGTATTGAAATTAGAAGAAAACTGGGAAAGAGGATTTTAGTTACCTTCTGAATATACATTCAATGATGGTAGCCCCAAAGTCTCCAACTTCACTGTGTGTGAGGGGGATTGTTAAGCAAACACATTTTAATTCTCTCTCCTCCTCTCCTCACTCTCCCAGAGATTATATTTCAGTAGCGCTAGGAAGCTTGCCTATAATCTCCATATTTAAATACTACCGTAAGTGATAGTATTAAATACTATCATAACTTACTACCATAAGTTTTAGGAAACTACAGCCATAGCAGAAATTAAATTCATGTATTCATGTACGAAGACTCAGTTCCAGGAATTGTAGAAATCTAGATGTGGCAAGTAAGTTCTAGAGAAAATGAGTTATGGTTTTCAAAAAATTATCTTCTAGTTGTCAAATATTCTTTTAGGAATGATTTTATTAAAAAAACTAATGAAGAAGAATTACCAAACACAAGTATAAAAATGAAATTGCCTCACATTGCCTGTGAGTTTCCTACTCATGTTGAATGTACGGTTTAAAAGTAACCACCTTTGGAAGTTACACTGGGCTTCCCTGATGGCTCAGATCATAAAGAATCTCCCTGCATTGCAGGAGACCCAAGTTTGATCCCGGGGGCCAGAAGATCCCCTGGAGAAGGGAATGGTAACCGACTCCAGTATTCTTGCCTGGAGAATCCCTTGGACAGAGGAGACTGATGGGCTACAGTCCATGGGGGTCAAAAATAGTTGGACACAACCAAGTGACTAACACTTGGAAATCATATTAGTTGTCTCTGTCACATACCTTCATCACACTCCATCATTTCTGGATCAGAGCAAGAATTGCACTGGGTTTAGTTGTCTAGTTTATGTCTTCCCCGGTGGACTAAATGCTCTTTAAGGGAAGAAACTGTCTCTTCCTTGGTCACCAAACTATCCCCAGACTTATCAGGATGCCAGGAATATTCCAAGCACCTAACCAATATTTATTGAAGGAATGAATCCCTGTATAGAAAATAGCTGGTTGATTTTACCAACATAGGAAATGGCCATGAACTGTAATGAGACCAGGTGGAAATTGCCTAAAGAATGTGCTTATTTTAAATAGATAACTACTTAAGCAGTATAGACACAGCAGAGGTATATTCAGAAGATAATGTTGAGCCATGTCACATTGAGGACATTCTAGCTTGGAGAAGGGAGTAGATTTTAGTGCAGGTTCAAGCACTGGAGATAAAAATCCTTTTTCATAAGAGTAATCTCCCTGTAAAAATGACACATAGCTTTGGGGTATAGACTGAATCACTTTGATTTTCTATCCTGTTATTCAATAATTACTGTGGCTATTTTTCTATGTGATTAAATAACCTTTTGGGTCATGCTGAGGATGTTGTGCTCGTAAGGAATGGAACTGGGGGTTAGACACCACAGCTAATCAGAGAAGTAATCATCTCAGAACAGATATTAGAATCCAAACTTTAGCAAAGAAATGCACAACTGAAATGTGAATTCTAAAAAATGCAGACTCATAGAAACAGAGTGGAATGGTGGTTGCCAGAGACTGGGTGGTGGGGAAAAGGAGGAATGTTGGCCAAAGGGTGCAAACTGTAAGTTGAATAAATCTTGAGGTATCTGTTGTACAGCATGGTGATTATAGTTAATAATAGTGCTCTTGTACACCTGAAATCTGCTAATAGAGTAGATCTTAAGTGTTCTTACTACAAAAACAAAAGCTATTTGAGACAATAGATGTGTTAATTAGCTTGATTGTGGTCATCATTTCACAATATATAGCAAATCAGTACATCTTATACCTTCAGTCAGTCAATCAGCTCAGTCACTCAGTCGTGTCCGACTCTTTGCAACCCCAAAGACTGCAGCACACCAGGCTTCCCTATCCATCACCAACTCCCGGAGCCTATTCAAACTCATGTCCATTGCATCGATGATGCCATCCAACCATCTCATCCTCTGTCGTCCCTTTCTCCTGCCTTCAATCTTTCCCAGCATCAGGGTCTTTTCAAATGAGTCGGTTCATCACATCAAGTGGCCAAAGTATTGGAGCTTCACTTCAACATCAGTCCTTCCAATGAATATTCAGGACTGATTTCCTTTAAGATTGACTGGTTGGATCTCCTTGTAGTCCAAGGGACTCTCAAGAGTCTTCTCCAACACCACAGTTCAAAAGCACCAATTCTTCTGCACTCAGCTTTCTCTACTGTCCAACTCTCACATCCATACATGACCACTGGAAAAACCATAGCTTTGACTAGATGGACCTTTGTTGGCAAAGTAATACCTCTGCTTTTTAATATGCTGTCTAGGTTGGTCATAGCTTTCCTGCCAAGGAGTAAGCGTCTTTTCATTTCATGGCTGCAGTCACCATCTGCAGTGATTTTGGAGCCCGAGAAAATAAAGTCTTTCACTGTTTCCATTGTTTCCCCACCTTACACCTTAAATGTATGCAATTTTGTTTTGTTATTTCTATCTCACTAAATCTGGGGAGAGGGGATAGGGGAAGGAACCACAACTGACTTAAAACATAATCCATCTCTCCAGATTATGCTTTGACAGAATTATTTAAATTTAAGTAAAATATATTATTTTCCTGCTTTAAAATTCAAATTTTAACTTTCTGTGTATTCCAAGCATGACAGTGAAAAAAAGAAGACACAGTACTTTAGAGAAGAAAAGGAAAGAGCTTGCCAAAAAGATACAATTGCAGGCTGAAAAGGGTGCAAGTCAATCTCAGCAAGCAGCCAGCTGTATGAACTGGGAATAGTCACTTAACCTCTTCTCTACCTGAATCTCATTAATAAAATTAGGAGAAAGAATGAAATAATTTATAAGGTTGCTATTAGCTTTAAAATTTTTATGAGTTCAGAGCCTTTAAAAACTTGGCGCCCTCAGCAAAAAAATAGCACTGAGAATTTTTTTTCAATATTCTTTTTATCTATAATGGAAACAAGTTAGAAATAATAGGCCTAATGTTCACAAATCATTAAATATTTACTGGTTACACTCTTGATCACCATTTTGATTCAATACATATGTATAAATCATCAATATTTTCAAAATTCAAAAATGTGCACAAAAGGACTTTCTAGTTTCTGTGATGACTTTAAACTAAAGTATGACAAACTTTCTTGTTTGTGTGAGTGTTTTTATGCTTATCATTTGCCAGTAAGCCCTAGAATCTAAGCACAATATTATATATACATGCTAAGTGCTTAGTTTATCATTATAATTTTCCTCTTGAATTGCAAATTACATAACTTTTCTAGAGTTTCTTCATTTAGTTTTTAAAATGTTAGTGTCCAGGTACTAAAAAAAGAAAAGGAACTTCTCCAAACCATGTGGTATGCTAATACTGAAAATAAAATGAGTGTTTACTCTCTTGCTTGTGTGCTAAGTCTCTTCAGTCATGCTTTGTGACCCCATGGACAGCAGCCTGCCAGGTTCCTCTGTCCATGGGATTCTCCAGGCAAAAATACCTGAGTGGGTTGCCATGCCCTCCTTCAGAGGATCTTCCCAATCCGGGGATCGAACCCATGACTCTTTACGTCTCCTGCATTGCAGGCGGGTTCTTTACCACTAGCACCATCCAGTAAGCCCTGTTTCTCTTGAGGGAAATGTTACTAAGGATAAAAAGGAGATAGACAGATAGATAAGGACATTTGCTTATACACAAATAATGTGATAATTCTGTTTTATAATTCTGTACACTTTTCTTATTTTAATTGAATCTATGTCCTTACTAGTACTTTTGCTTTTTTAAATAAAGAACTATTACTTGTTTTTCTTCTTATGATGTATGTTTTTTAATTTTCCCCAAATATTTATAAAACAATTCTCTATACTAGATATTGTACAGTAAATATTTGCTGATTGATTAACCTTCTCAATGCTCCTTCCAACACCCCCTTTCCATCCTCAATGTTACAAATACTGTTATTACCTACCTTCACAACCTTCCATCCCCACTTCTTCTAAGGATATGGGAGGCTGTTACGGCCAATGAGACACAAGACAACATCATCTTGGAACACAGTTTTTCATACTCCTCACACAAATGAAAGAGATGCCTTTTCATCCAATCTTTGAATAGTATTTTGAGAAGCTATTGGAAGCTGCAGTTGCCTTCTTGTAAGACTGGAGAGAGTAAACCGACATACTTAAGGATGGCACAAGAGAGAGATTCGAAAACAACCATACAGGACCACCCTACATCTACAAAAGAATTCTTGATAGGCGACATAATAAATTTTCCTTGTTGTTTAAGATACTTTTAGTTGGGTCTTCTGTATCTTGCAGCTGAAACTGATACACTCATTCCTTTATTTTCAATCTCCATATGTATAAACATGTTCTTACAGAGCATACCTAGTCTGAAACCTTAGCTAAGAGTCAAATGGCACACCGGTACTAGCTCCTTTGAGAAAGAAACTGGTCACAGGTGTAGCCACTATCTCAGCTATATAATAATGACAGTCATTTATAATTATTGAGTACTTTCAATGAATAAAAAGGACATTGTGCCACTAACTTCACATATTTTATATTCACAATAAACCTTTAAATTGGGGGATAATATTATTTCTATTTTTAAAATGCAGCAAATGTGGAGAGAGATAATAAGTAACCCAGAGCTAATAAGTGAATAAACTGAAGGTCTGTTTGGAATTAGCTAGTTATCATTACAGTGTCCCTTACTACATGTGTATATTTAATATAAAGGATACATACGGGCTTTTGGTAGCATGTGGGAATAAAATGAACAGACTAGTCCATCATCTTGGTGTTCTCTAAGCTTATCACTTGTATTATAGCACTGTGTACAGACTGAACTAATCATTTGCAGGTATGGGACAGGGTATTTAGCGCTATATGTATAGCATATGTAATTCAAGGAAGAATATTTAAATGACATTTAGTATCACTGATGGGCTTCCCAGGTGGCTCAGTGGTAAAGAATCTGCCTGCCAATGCAGGAGATGCAGAAGACGTGGGTTTGGTCTCTGGGTTGGGAAGGTCCCCCAGAGAAGGATACGGCAACTCACTCCTATACTTTTGCTGGGATAATCCCATGGACAGAGGAGACTGGCGGGCTACAGGCCATGGGGTTGCAAAGAGCAGGACACAACTGAATAACTGAGCATGCACGCATGCACACACGCATACAGTAACACTGATATTTCTCTATATTAAGAAAATTTTATATGTTCAGTGATAGTTTCAAAGTTACAGACACACCACTGAACAAAATTAGAAATGCATGCTGAATTTCCTTGGACATACTCTTATACCTCTTCTATACTGAAAAAATATCAAAGTGAATTGGAAGGCAAACCATTAAGTTGAATCAAAGTTTATCATTTTGACAATTATTCTTTTATTGACTTTGAGAATCTAGGAGACTCAGAATATAAAGCATGATTTTTTTCTGAATAGGTAACAATTCAAGGTTTCCAGTGACTAACATTTAGTAAGTAAATTGTTAAAATTCAGTTTCTTAAATAATTTTATCACTAAATAATGATACATTTTGCTCTACTCAATAGATGTGATCTTTAACTTTTAAATGTTATATATTATTTTATTATGTAATATGTGGTATATAAAATTGATATATATCAATAGAATATTTGAGATATAAAAATTATGACATATGAAAATAAAATAGTCATGAACCTTCCAGCCAGCTCAGGAGGTATTATATTCCATGTTATACAGGCTATGTAAGCACTTTCCTTCAAATTCTATCCCCCTCCCAACCCCCAAAGGTAACCAGTATCTTGAATGTTGGGTTTATGTTCCTTTAACTTTTCAAATGGTTTCTGTCATAAATATATCTGTTTCTAGATTTTGAAGTGTATGTCCTGTGCTGTGGTGTGCTAATTGCTGAGTCGTGTCTGACTCTTTGTGACCCCGTGGACTGTAGCCCACCAGGCTCCTCTGTCCATGGGGGTTCTCCAGGCAAGAATGCTGGAGTGGGTTCCCATGCCCTCCTCCAGGGGATGTTCCTGACCCAGGGAACGAACCCCTGTCTTCTGCATCTCCTGCGTTGGCAGGCAGATTCTTTACCAGCTGGGCCACATGGGAAGCCAAAGAATACTGGAGTGGGTAGCCTATCCCTTCTCCAGGGGAGCTTCCCAACCCAGAAATCGAACTGGGGTCTCCTGCATTGCAGGTGGATTCTTTACCAGCTGAGCTACCAGGGAAGTTCTTTGAAGTGTACAACATGATTTTATTATCTTCCTGGTTTGCAACTTGCTTTTCTCATTCAAGGTTATGTTTTTTAGATTCATTGTGCTGCATGTAGCTGTAATTTGTTCATCTTCAAGGCTACATGATTTTTCACTGAGTGCCTATATAGCAGTTTTTTTTTTAATTCAGTCACTTAAGAAGGCATATTTTGATTTTTTCCCAGTTTTTAAAATTGCTATTAAAAACATGTTGTGTGTTCAAACTTTTTCTAGTTTTAAATTTCTTCCCTCTTACTGTATCAGCAATTGAAAGGATGACTGCAAGTCTCTCTCTGTGACTGGGGATTTATCACTTTGCTCTTGTTTCAACCATTTTTGCTTGAGACGTTTTAAAGATGCTTCACTATGTGTACACAATTTAATTATTTAATATTTCTGGTAATTTTTTTGTCATGTATTTGGGCCTTTTGTTCCTAATTATGATATTTTATCCATTAAAGTATATTTTTTCAGTCTTTGATAAAGCTACAGTACATTTTTAAAATTAATATTTGCCTGCTATATATTTTTCTATACTTTTTCAACTTTTTCATGTCCTTATGTTTTACTGGTTGACCACTTAGGAGAGAGACTCTAAAAGTGCCTTGTTAGTTGATGTTTAGTTCATGTCTTAAATAAACTTCCCTAGAAAATGCACATTAAGGCAAAAGCTTATGTGGTATGACTTTCCTTGGGATGCAATCCCAGAGGAGGAGGAGTGAAGAAAAAATTGAGTCTAATAAGGAGTGTGTTTCTGAGTTGATCACAGCTTTAGCGTCACAGTTGGTTGTTAGTTGTTGCATTTTATCCCAGAAGAGGTATATGTAACTACTGTAACTTGAAACAGTCCAGTGTGAAGAAGGCAAAGCAAACCATATATTTGCAGGATCCTTCTGTTTTCTGTATGCCCCATGCAGTAATAATGCCCCAGTTTCTGGGTTGTTGGCCCAGGTATATGCTGGGGAAGCCAAAGCCTCCAGACATCCAATACAGCCCATGATGTAATGTCTTCGTCAGTTGGTGCAACACATAATTATTTCTCAATTTGTGGCGATGAAGGTGGCAGTGGCAGCATCCAGGGCTTCATAACAAAAGAAGGTGTGAGAGTCGCTAGAGCCTCTCTCTACCCCAAAACCAGAGAAGAAAGTGGCTGAGGTCTGGAGATGTGGATGGTTTCAAAAAGATCTCAGGTACTGCAAAACCTGAGCTCAGTACCATTCATCCACGGCACTGCTTGGATCAGCTTGCTGTCAGTCTCATTGGAGTGTAAGTGCCCACACTTTTTCTCTGAAAGCCGACAAAGTGCACATCCAATCTGTTTAGGAGGTAGTGGATTGTAGGAAAATGAAAAACTTACAGAGTTTTAGCAAGTCATAGTTATGGTCCTCACTGCTGCATCTGGTCCAGGGCTATAATTAGAGGATTTCAGGAATAAAAAGTGCAGCGAGTAATAGATATGTAAAGAGACAGAAGATGGCATTATGCTAGGTTTAGAATATTCAAAACTTGTAAGGATTCAGAGTTTATATCATCTCTAGTTTTTTTTATTTTTCATGCCCCTTCCCACTTGCTAGATGTCAAATATTTTTCACTTATTATGGAATTGATCGTAACATGTACCTTTTAATTAATACTTCTAGAATGAAAAATGCATTATAAACTTCTAAATGAAATGAGAATGGATTTGTTGTGTAATTTCTAAAACTGATTCTCTGAATGGGATTATGAAGTTAAGCCACCATACAAAAGGTAGAAACAGAACATATTGTTCTATAACCTAGAGTATATATTTAATGCAAAAATTACTTTGAAAGTTAACTAAAAAGTTTCCTGGGTATGACTTGATGTGATGCAACTCAATACTGGGATAGAGAGAAGGATAAATGTATTTTTAAAAGCCTATTAGAAGGGGCAGGGCATAGCATTTTATGACAAGAAGATACTCCATACTTATGTGGAAATCTCCAAATTTTGGAAGGAACAGAGGAATCAGGAAACAAGGGAAAGAGACAAAAGAAGTAAAACCTTTGGAGAATTTTGTAAAGAATTCTCCTGCGTATACATAAAAAACAAACAAAACACTAATTCGGCAAAATACATGCACCCCGATGTTCATAGCAGAATTATTTACAATTGACCAGATATGGAAGCAACTTTTGTGTCCATCAGCAGATAAATGGATAAAGAAGATGTGATACACACACACACACACACAAATACTACTTAACCATAAAAGTGAATGAAATTTTGCCATTGGTAGCAACATGGAAAGACTTAGAGGGCATTATGCAAAGTAATATAAGTCAGACAGAAAAAGACAAATACTGCATGATGTTACTTGTATGTGGAATTTAAAAAATACAACAAACCAGTGAATATAACAAAAAAGAAGCCAAATCACAGATGTAGAAAAAAAAAAAAAAAACCCAGTGGTTACCAGTGGGGAGAGGAAAGGGAGAAGGGGCAATTCAGGGGTAAAGAAGTAAGTGGTATGAACTATTAGGTATAAAATAAGCTACAAGAATATATTGTACAACACGGGGAGAATATAACTCATATCTTATAATAGCTACTGTTCTTGTTGTCACGCAGTCGAGTCTGACTATTTGCCACCCCATGGAATGCAGCACGCCAGTCTTTCCTTGTCCTTCAGCACCTCCCAGAGTTTGTGCAAACTCATATCCATTGAGTCCATAACACCATTCAACCATCTCATCCTTTGTCATCCCCTTCTCCTCTTGCCTTCAGTCTTTCCCAGCATCAGGGTCTTTTCCAGTAAGTCAGCTCTTTGCAAAAGTATTGGAGCCTCAGCTTCACCATCAGACCTTCCAATGAATATTCAGGACTGATTTCTATTAAGATTGACTGGTTTGATCTCCTTGCAGTTCCAAGGGACTCTCAAGTCTTCTCCAACACCACTGTTCAAAAGCATCAATTCTTTGTCGCTCAGCTTTCTTTATGGTCCAACTCTCACATCCATGCATGACTACCAGAAAAACCATAGCTTTGGCTATACTGACATTTGTCAGCAAAGTAATGTCTCTACTTTTTAATATGCTGTCTAGGTTTGTCATTACTTTTCTTCCAAGAAGCAAAAGTCTTTTAATTTCATGGCTGCAGTCACTGTCTGCAGTGATTTTGTAGCCCAAAAAGTAGTCTGTCACTGTTTCCTTTGTTTACACATCTATTTGCCATGAAATGATGGGACCAGATGCCAAAATTTTAGTTTTCTGAATGTTGAGTTTTAAACCAGCTTTTTTACTCCACTCTTTCAGCTTCAAGACCCTCTTCGCTTTCTGTCATGAGGGTGGTGTCATCTGCATATCTGAGATTATTGATATTTCTCCTGACAATCTTGATTCCAGCTTGTGCTTCATCCAGCCTGGCATTTCATATGATGTACTCTGCATATAAGTTAAATAAGCAGGGTGACAATATACAACCTTGACTTACTCCTTTCCCAGTTTTGAACCAGTCTGTTTTTCCACGCCTGGTTCTAACTGCTGCTTCTTGACCTGCATACAGATTTCTCAGGAGGCAGGTAAGGTGGTCTGGTATTCCCATTTCTTTAAGAATTTCCCACAGTTTGTTGTGATCCATGCAGTCAAAGGCTTTAGTGTAGTCAATGAAGCAGAAGTAGATAACTATAACTATAAATGGAGTATAAATTTTAAAATTATGAATCACTACATTGTACATCTGTAACTTATCAAATGTTGTACAACTATACTTCAATTAAAAAATAATTGAATAAAAAAAGATTTCCAATGACACTGTCTTGATAAACATTACATGAAAGCAAGGCACAGGGTTTGTTAAAGAACTTCAGCTAACTACCTAAAAAGTGAAAGTGAAAGTCACTCCATCATGTCTGACAGTATAGTCCATGGAATTCTCCAGGCCAGAATACTAGAGTGGGTAGCTGTTCCCTTCCCCAAGAGATCTTCCCTACCCAGGAATTGAATTGGGGTCTCCTTCTTTACAGGTGGATTCTTTACTGACTGAGCTAACTACCTGAACTCTCTCCCAAAGCAAAGTATCTGAAAACATAATTATAGTGATAATAAATGTATACCTAGAAGGATGACAGGAAAGCAATGAGCTAGAATTTCTATTATTAATTTTCCTAAACATAGAAAAACCAACTGGTGATACCAAAGTGATAGGACAATTAGAAAAATCATGGCCATGTAATAAATATGATTCTTCTCTATTTGCTAGTTTCTGCATGTATCACTGACTGCTCAAAGTTTTCCTTTCCCAGCTAAAAACAAGCTCTGAGGGCAATGCCTGTGTTGGAGTTGTGTGAGATAGGCCTGATCCACAGGACTAAGGTGACATTTCTTTGTAGGTTGTAGAATATGGAGTAGAGAAACATTGGAAAAGTCGAGATCCAAGGGCAAGCCTGGGATCAAGCAAAATACTGTATTCTTCATCTGAGGAAGATGAACTGAGACGTTGAGACTGAGACCAAGGCAACAGACCAGGAAACTGTGTCCCAGCTAAAGAGACTTTTGAGAGCACTTCTAGAGTCCCTGAGCTGGGAGAAGTTCACTTAGCTCTACAGGTAGTAGCTGCTTCAAACATCAGTCAACTCAAATTAGATTCATTTTTGGATTTTATTCTTTTTCTCTTCTCTTATTGCAAAATAAGTCATTCCAGTGATTTGGTGAATATATACACTCTATTCTCTTGTTTGTATGTCTAAAAGTAGAACTGCTGGTAGTACAAATATGTAGCTTTAGTAGATATTTTCCAACCATTATTGAAAATAGTTGTACTAGTTTGCATTCACACTAGCACTGTATGGAGTTTCAATTGCACCATAATCTTACCAACACTAGCAATATCTGTAGTTTTCATTTTACTTATTCTGATGGATGAGTAATGGTGTCAGTCTGGTCTTAGTTTGCACAAACTTGACGATCTATGAAATTAAGCATGTTTTATTGCATTCATTGGCCATTTGGATGTCCTCCTATGAGAACTGTCTATTCAAAACATTTGTCTGTGTTTCTCTTGGACTATATGCTTTTTTCTTATTGATTTGAAGATATTCTTAGTATATTCTAGGTAAAAGTCTTTTGCCAGATATCTATCTATCCATCATCTATCTATAACTTTTATCATTGTGTTTTGGTTTTGATTCTATTAGTAGTGTTTTTGATATGTGGACATTCTTAATTCTATGCAGAAAATTACATACTTAAATATTATCCAATTAATCATTCTTCCCTTTGTGTAATCTTAATTCTGTGTCTTGATGAAGAAATCTTTGCTTCTTCTAAAAACAACCAGAAGACTCCATTATACTTTCTCTTAATCTTTGTTGGTTTAACTTTAATAATTGGATCTACAGTTCTTCTGAAATCTACTTTTCTATGTCATGAGGTAGTTACTGCATTTCTATATAGTAACAATGAAACATCTAAAAATGAAATAAATAAAAGTATTCCATTCACAGTAGCATCAAAAACAATAAAATACTTATGAATAAACTTAACCATGGAGGTGAAAGATCCATACACTAAAACTACAAAACATGGGCGAAAGAAATTGGAAAAGAAGAAAAAACAGGAAGATACCTATATTCATGGATTAGGAATTAATATCTTTAAACTATTTGTACTTCCCCAAACCATCTATAGATTCAATGTGCTTCTTATCAAATTTCCAGTGGCATTTTTACAGTTATAGCTAGAAATTCTAAAATTTGTATGGAACCACAAAAGATCCCGAATATCCAAAGCAGTCCTAAGAAAAAACAAAGCTAGAGGCATCACACTACCTGATACCAAACTATACTACAAAGCTATAGTAATCAATACAGTTTGGTACTGGCATCAAAAATAAACACATAGACCAATGGAACAAAATCAAGAGCCCAGAAATAAGCACTTTCATATGTGTTCAACTATATTTCATAAGGGAACAAGGAATACTCAGTGGGAAAGGATAGTTTCTTCAATAAATGGCTCTGGGAAAACTGGATAACATTATGCAAAAAAATGACACTGGACCCCTATCTTACACCACTCACAAAACTAATTTAAAATGGTTAAGATTTAAACATAAGACCTGAAAGTGTAAAGTTACTAGAAGAAGGCATAGGGAAAAACTCCATGACATTAGTCTTAGTAATGATTTCATATATATGACATCAAAAGCACATCAATAAAAGCAAAAAATTAATCAGGCGGACTAGTGCAAAGCTAAAAAGCTTCTGCATAGCAAAAGAAATGATCAACAAAGTGAGGAGACAACCCACGGAATGGGAGAAAACGTTTGCAAATTATATACCCAATGAGTTATACTCAAACTATATAAAAATTCACACAATAGCAACAGTACCAATTAAAAAAACGGGTAGAGGAACTAAATATTCATTTTTCCAAAGAAGACATACAAATGGCCAACGGGCATGTGAAAAAGTACCCAAAATCATTAATCATCAGAGAAATACAAGTCAAAACACAAGAGACATCACTACACACATATTAGAATGGCTTTCATCAAGAAGACTAGAGTTAACAAGTACTGTCAAGGATATGGAGAAATTGGAACTCTTGTACACTACTGATGGGAATGTCAATTGGTATAGCTACTAAGGAAAAGCGTATGGATGTTCCTTAAAAAATTAAAAACAGAAACAGCATGTGATCCAGCAATCCCACTTCTGAGTATATATCTAAAGGATATGAAGATATAAAAACAGATTATTGATATCTGCACTCCCATGTTCATCACAGTATTATTCATAATAGCCAAGATATGGAAATGACCTAAATGTTAATGATAAATGAAGATATGTGATATATAAGATATGTCATATATATAATGGAACATCATTCAGCCATGAGAAAAAAAGATTATGTTGCCATTTGTGACAACACGGATGGACATTGAGGGCCTTATGATAAGTGAAATGAGTCACACAAGGAAGACACTGTATGACATCAGTTATATGTGGACTCTTAAAAAGCTGACTTTTAAAATAAGATGAATAAGTTCTGGGGGGCCTAATGTCAGCACTGTGATGATAGTTAACAATACCGTATTATACACTTGAAAGTTGCTGGGAGAGTAGATTGTAAATGTTCTCGTCATAAAAAAGAAAGGATAATTATGGTATATGATGGAAGTGTTGGCGTACACTATTGTGGTATCACTTTGCAATATATATCGAATCACCACACTGTACACCTTAAATTTGGAGAAGGAAATGGCAACCTACTCCAGTACTCTTGCCTGGAGAATGCCATGAATGGAGGAGCCTGGGGGCCACAGTCCATGGAGTCACAGAGTCAGACACAACTGTGTGACTGAACAAAAACAGCAAATCACCATACTGTACACCTTAAATTCACACAGCGTTATGTGTCAAGTGTATCTTAATGAAGCTGGGGGGAAACGTATCATTTTTTCATATGGATATTCAATGGAAACAGTACCCCTTATTCTCACTACCCTGCAGTGTCATCTTTGTTATGCATAAAAGAATCAAGTGAGTGTGGGTTTGTTTCTCAATCCATTTCTTTTACCTGTTATTTTGCCAGTACCATGTTGTCTTCATTACTGCAGCTTGATAATAAGACGTGATAACTGGCACTGGAAGTAAGTTCTTCCACTTTATTCTTCTAAAAGAATCTTGGCTATTCTTGGGCCTTTATATTTTGATACAAATTTTAGAATAAGCTAATCAATTTTCAACAAGGGAAAAAAAACTCTTCTGGGATTTTTAGTTGGAATACATTGAATTTATAGATCACTTATCTTATACATGATTGTATCTTCCAATTCATGAGTATACTGTATCCTTTCATTTAAGTCTTTAATTTCAGTCAACAATGTTTTGTCATTTCCAGGATACAGAATTTGCACATATTGCAGTCTATTCTAGAAATAGATTTATTTCTAGATACTTTATGTTTTGAAGTGAAGTGTTAGTCACTCAGTCGTGTCTGACTCTTTGTGATCTCATGGACTGTAGCTCACCAGGCTCCTCTGTCCATGGAATTCTCCAGGCAAGAATACTGGAATGGATTGCCATTCCCTTCTCCAGGGGATCTTCCTGACTCAGGGATCGAATCCTCATCTCTTATGTCTCCTGCATTACCAGGCAGGTTCTTACCACTCACTTGGGCTTCCCTTGTGGCTCAGCTGGTAAAGAATCCGCCTGCAATGCAGGAGACCTAGGTTTGATCCTTGGGTTGGGAAGATCCCCTGGAGAAGGGAAAGGCTACCCACTCCGGTATTCTGGCCCGGAGAATTCCATTTTCCCACACACAGTGCATGGAGTCACAAAGTTGGACACGACCGACGACCGAGCAACTTTCACTCACTCACTCTTTACTGCTAGTGCCACGTGAGAAACCCCACCGTAAAAGTTATCTTGAACATTTTTTATTTTATATTTTCTGTAGTTGGTTGTTGGTATATTGACCTTGTATTTGGTGATCTTACTGAATTCACTTATAAATTTTAGTAACTTGTCCACATATTTTTTGTATTTATAATATATGTAATTATATTGTTTATAAATAAGGACAGTTTTATTTCTTCCTGTAATATCTTCATGACTTTCATTTCTTTTTTCAGATATTTTCTCAGACTGAAACTTCCAAACAATCTTTTCCACTTCCCAAACTCTGAAATATGTTTTCAATAAAACAGAAGATCCCATCTGTTCCCAACTTAAAAAAATTTTCTTTTCATGAATTATATTTTATTTTTCTTTACCTACTGATAAGATTGTATGTGCTTTCTCCTTTTCTTCCATTAATGCCAATTACATTGATTTATTTTTGATTGCTAAAACACCATTACAATTCATTGAATAAAACTGACTCATCTTAACATACTGTACTGTTTGGTGTAGGATTTTTGACATCTGTGTTCATGTAAAAAAATTTATCTCATTTAAATTTTTTATAATATTTCCAGATTTTCTGGAATTAGGCAGGCCTCATAAAAAGAATGGGAAGTGTTTCTTGTGCTTTTTTAAGTCTCTGGAAGTGTTTGTATAGAATTCTTGTTGCTTCTTCATAAAAATTTTGAGGCATTCACTGGTGAAATTAACTTGACAAAAATTTTTTTTTGGAAAAATTTTGAATGGCTTCAATTATTAAAATAGACACAGAATTAATTTTCTATTTCTCTTCCTAACATCTTTAGCAAACTTTGTTTTTAAAGGCGTCTATTCCTTTCATCTAAGCTGTCAAACATATTTGTGTCAGGTCATTATCTTTCTGATATTGATACGACCTGTAACAGTGGTGTTTGCTCCTAATTTTGACAAGTTGATTATCTCTGTCTCCATCTCTGTGACAGAGATGTCCCTCTCTTTCTCTCTTTTCAACTTGATCAGGCCCATTTTTGGTTATCAATTTTATTACTTAAAAGAAGACAACTTTGCACTTTGTTTTTTTCCATTCCGCATTTGCTTTCTACTTCACATATTTCGACTTTTATTTTTATTATTTCATTCAAACTATTTTTCTGTTTTTAATATGTTGTTCCTTTTTCTACCTTCTTGAGATGGAAACTTTGATACTGATTATTAGCCCTTTCTTATCCAATATAAGAGGTTAGAGCTATGAATTGTCTCTAGAGAATATCACTGTAACTAAGTTTTCATGTCTTTATTTACTTCCTAAGGCTTTCTGATGGCTATTGTGGTTTTCATCTTTCAATCATGCAAACGATATTCCTTAACTTCCAACTGTTGGAGATTTTCTAGTTGTTGGTTATTATTTTACTGCTTAATTTAGCAGTGATCAGAAGCCTATATTTTGTATTATTCTTTTTGGAACAGTTTTAAAATTATTTTTGTGGAATTTGCTAATTTTAGGTTTTGGAATATATTCAATATGCATTTAAAGATAATGTACATTCTATCATTATAGTATGCACTGTTCAATTTATGCCAATAAGTCATTTGTTGTGTTGTCCAAATCTATATTCTTAAAATTTTTTGTATGTTTTTTCTATCAGCTATGAATAGTGGTGAGTTAAACTCATATACTTTGTATTTGTTTAATTATCTCTTACTGTGTCAACTTTCACTTCTGTCTATCTGGGCTTCCCCGTTGGCTCAGTGGTAAAGAATCTGCCTGCAATACAGAAGACACAGATCACCGGGGGTTCAACCCTTGGGTTGGGAATCGCCTGGAGGAGGAAATGGCAACCCACTCCAGTATTCTTGCCTGGGAAATCCCAAGGACAGAGGAGCCTGGCAGGATCGCAAGGAGTCTAACACGACTGGGCGACTGATCATCTGTGTAGTTCAATAGTAATGAGTTCGCCTGCAGCACGGGAGACTTGGATTTGATCCCTAGGTTGGGAAGACCCCCCACAAACCAGCCCCCGGAGAGGGAAATGGCAACTCACTCCAGTACTCTTGCCTGGGAAATGGGCAGAGAGGCTGGTGGGTTGCATGGGGTCACAAAAGAGTCAGACATGACTGAGCGACTAAACACAAAAAATATCTTTTATCATAACCTATATATGCTATGTTATTGGGTGTATACAAATTTACAATTGTACATGCTGTTGTTAATTTGACCTCTAAATATGAAATATTTTCTTTTTCTGTATGACTTCTTCTAGCCTTAAATTTTAGTATGTCATATTAATACTCAGCTTCCTTTTGAATATATCCTTATGATACATCTTCTCATATCCTTTTATAGTCACTCTTTTTGTGTCTTTATATTTAAGATGAACTTCTAATAAGTAATATAGTTGCTTTATTTTTTCAATCTTTTAGTCAATATTTAATCCTTTTATATTTAATATTGTTACTGATAGAGGGTTGAAGGGTATTATATTATTTCTTCCCTATATAACCCACATGTTTTATATTTTATATTATTTCTTAACTTCTTTAGGATTAATTATACTTTACAATTCTAGTCCCCACTATTTGTTAGTTCATAATTTTTTTCTTCTGTGATTGCCATAGTTAACTAAAATATGATCCTTGAGGATAAATGACTGCTTTTTCACTGCAGAGATGATTCAAGGATCTTGAAATGATTTTCCTCAATTTATTCCACTTTACCTTTTTAGGCAAAATTGTGGTATAAATAAAATTATAAGATATTTAAAGTGTGTAGTGTTGTGATTTATGTATGTATTATGAAGAGATTATCCCCATTGAGCTAATTTTTCTGTTACTGTTATGAGGCACTTATATATACATTGTAAAGCCCTCAAGACAGTACTATGATTACTTAATATTCGTTTATATTTACTCATATACTTACCTTTTCTTAATTATTCTTCCCTTCTGAGATTATTTTCCTTCTGTCTGTTGACTTCTATTTCATTTTTTTTCTTTTCTTTTTCTTTTTATGAGTTTAACTCTGCTAGGAACAAATTCTATCAGTATTGATTTATCTGAAAATTTTTATTTCCTCTTAGTTTTGGAAGTATTTTCTCTGGAAATAAGATTCTCTTCCAATACTTGGGAAACCATTTTGTTGTCTTCTGGTTTTGTTCTTTAAAGAATGTATTGTCAATCTTGTTATTCTTTTAAGGCTATGTGTTTATTATCTTGATTGTTTCCATAATCTTATTTCTGTCTTTAGATTTAAGCAGTTTTACTGTGGTGTCCTTATGTGTGTTTTTGGCATATAGCTTCCCCAGATTTGCAAAAACTTCTGAACTGTATGGTAGATAGGATATCGCCCATTATTTTTAGAAAATATGTGACCATTTTGGATTCAATTATTTCTGCTTCACTCTTCTCTCTCTCCTCTCCTTATGAGAATTTATATCTATATTAGGCATTTCTATTATGTCATCCTTTCCCTTACATTTTTCTGGGTTTTCATTTTTTCTGAGCTTCAGTCTGCATGATTTCATGAACTCACTTTGCAGTTCTTTATCCTCTCTGGTACTGTGTCTAATCTATCATTGAGCCCTCTTTAAAGTTCTCAATTCATTATTTTATCTTTAGTTCTAAAATTTCTATTTATTTTTACATGTTATAATTCATTAAAATTCTTACTATTTTCTCCACCTTTTCTTCCATTTAGTTTAATATAGGAATCATATTTATACTTAAATGTTCTGGCCTGGTAATTTCTAATATATTTTAAAATCTATTATTGTTTTTCTTTTTTTAGTTTTTATTCCTGTTTCTTTGTCTTCTTATATGCCTAGTAATTTATAACTGAATGTCATTCCTACATTTTTTTTTTTTTTTTTTTTTTTTCATTCCTACATTTTTGATACTGTAGAGTCACCGTATGGTATTATCTTCCTGCAGAGAGTGTTCATATTTTCTTTTGCCAGACAGAAAAAAAAAAAAAAAAGAGGATTTAATTTAATTAGGGATTGGACTAAGTCAATATCAGTTGTAACTTTGATATTATTTTTTTCCTACTTCTGGTTTGTTTATCTTCTGTGTATCTGTCTACCATTTCCAAACTAGAGGTTAGTTTATTCATTTGGATTGCTTTCCCTGGTAGATCCTGAAATATGTTCATCTACTCATTTTGACAAGTGTGCCAAAACTACCAGTCAGTTTTTTAGAAACTACTCATCTTCCCAGTTACATCAGAAAACATTTAAAAAAAAAAATCTACCTTAATAACTGGTTCACATGACTTTGCAGGAATTGGATCCTGACCGTTGATGCTAGATGTTAGGTAGATTTTGCTTTAAACTGGAAAATGCTGTCTTCAAATCCTGGTGCTTCTATGGACCTCACTACAAGAATACCACCATCCTGAAATCTCTGCTGCTCTGCTCCAATCCACCAGCTTATACTTAGATATTATTGTCAGAACAAAGCAAGTGAGCCTGACATGACATATCCTCTTCAACTAGGATTTGGTTTCCTCACTGCTCTCCTTAGGGCCCACCCAGTAATCAAATGAATTCCCTTATGCTCTTGTTCCCCATTCCTGACTTTCTTCCTTTTCTATACAAAGTCCTATTATTCCTATGATTAAAGTACATGTAGGTTAAAACAATATCCACCATTTATGAGGAAGTGGTAAAAATGGTAATTTCAAACATCATTAGTGTCAAGCAAGCTATTAGGCTATATTGAAAGTGAAAGTGAAAGGTTCTCAGTCATGTCTGACCCTTTGCAACTCCATGGACTATACAGTCCATGGGATTCTCCAGGCCAGAATACTGGTGTGGGTAGACATTCCCTTCTGCAGGGGATCTTCCCAACCCAGGGATCAAACCCAGGTCTCCCGCAGTGCAGGTGGGTTCTTTACAGTCTGAGCCACCAGGGAAGCCCTTATAATGAAAGCTACCAAATGTTCAAAAATAAGAGAATAGTTAGAGAAATTATCAGCTTATATATTTTTATACAATCAACACTTTAGTACATATACTATTCTAAATGGCTTACAAAAATTTCAAACATCAGGGGTTTCATAAACATTAAAATCAAACAAAAACTACCTATGGAAGGAACTTATGGTTACCAGGGGAAAGAGTTGCGGGGAAGGGATAGTTAGGGATCCACATGTGCACACTACTAGATTTAAGATGGATAACCTACAAGGACCTATTGCAAAGCACAGGGAACTCCCCTCAATAATATATAACAAGCTAAATGGGAAAAGAATTTGAAAAAGAATAGATACATATATGCATAACTGAATCACTTTGCTGAAACTAACACAATATTGTTAGCCAACTATTCTCCATTATAAAATAAACAGAAAAATCAAACAAAAACATTTAGAAAAAATAAAATCAGAGATAAGGTTAGTACCAAAAAAAAAAAAAAAAAGCCTGAATTTTACAGGGTTTTAGAAAAAAATTGGACTCTGCTTTTTGAGTTTCCTATAAAGCCAAAACCTTGGCTGCCTGATGCGATGAGCGAACTCATTGGGAAAAAACCTGATACTGGGGAAGATTTAAGGCAAAAAGAGAAGAGGGCAGCAGAGGGTGAGATGGGTGGGAAGGATCACAGACACAAATTTGAGCAAACTCTGGGAGACAGTGAAGAGAGCAGCCTGGTATGTCACAGTCATGGGGTCGCAAGAGTTATGACTTAGCAACTGAACAACAGGCCAAAAAGTGACGAGCAGTCAATTCCGAGACCAGTGTCTGAAAGATAAAAAGCAAACCAGTTTTTTGGAAACAATATGATTTGTTCTGAGATCTGAGAGAAGCTTCTGCCTTAGGTACATTCCCTTCTACCTAGATGCAATAATTTAAAAAAATCTTTTATATCAGTAAACTGCTTTTTCAAAAGAAGTTTTATACAAATCCCTGCTATTTGAAATAATAAACTAGATTAAATGGGACTGACTAGATATAAGGAACTTGCCAAGATTTTCTTGGCAAAGAGCTCAGAGGCCTACAGTCCATGGGGTTGCAAAAGAGTTGGACACAACCTAGTGAGTAAACAACAAAGAATCAACAAAGGTGCAAAGCAGTGGAAAGAATATCATTTTTCAGGTTAAGTAGACTAACCTGTACAGATACCATTTCAGTCATTTAAGTTGTGTGACGCAACAAAATACTATTGTTGGTATTTATTTGTTCAGTCATGTCCGACTCTTTTCGACCCTAGGGACGGCAGCTCACCAAGGTCCTCTGTTCATGGGATTTCCCTGGCAAGCATACCAGAATGTGTTGCCATTTCTTTCCCCAGGATATCTTCCCAACTCAGGGTTCAAACCCACATCTCCTGCATTGCAGGTGAATTCTTTACTATTGAGTCACCTGGGAAGCCCAAATAATTCAGGCTTGAATATAATTTCATGGCGTGCATACTCTCAACTTTACCCCTGTAAAACCAACCACAGACATCACTAACCATCATGGCTCCTTCCTACTGGCTCCCAACATGTCCTACTCAGCACAGCCCTCCAGAGTCACCATCAAGCAGTCTGTTTCTTGCCTATATAGTTCTGGCCCAACAGCTGTAGCATATCATTCATAAGTGGGTTGCTATAATAGTAATCCCTCCTTGTGGGGTGAAAGTGAAAGTTGCTTAGTCACATCCAACTCTTTGGGACCCCATGGACTGTAGCCTGCCAGGCTCCTCTGTCCATGGAATTCTTAAGGCCAGAATACTGGAGTGGGTAGCCATTTCCTTCTCCAGGAGATCTTCCCAACCCAAAGATCGAACCCAGGTCTCCCGCAGTGCAGGCAGATTCTTTACCATCTGAGCCACCAGTGAAGACTACCTATTTCCTAGTTGTTCTTGAAGTTAAGCGTCACCATGTAACAGTTCCACAAGGAGATGTGAATGAATGTGATGGAATGATGAAGTGATTTAAAGAATACTGTAGTAGGTAGCCTTCCTTATAAAGTAGTAAAGCTTAACTAAATGAGAAAAACAATGTAAAGTATCTGGATTATGGAATGTGCTATGAAAATACTGATTTCCTTCTTCTGTACTTCGTATTTCTAACATCTTAATTTTATTATTATAATAGATTGATATGTTAATTACTTTACAGAGAGAGCTTTTTGTAGGCTGCTTTTTGCTGCTGCTGCTAAGTCGCTTCAGTAGACTCTGTGCGACTCCATAGACGGCAGCCCACCAGGCTCCCCCATCCCGGGCATTCTCCAGGCAAGAACACTGGAGTGGGTTGCCATTTCCTTCTCCAATGCATGAAAGTGAAAAGGGAAAGTGAAATCGCTCAGTTGTGTCAACTAGGGCCTACTAACTAATTAAAACTAAGGTCCTGACACTTGTGTCAGTGCTTTGCTAGACACTGTACTAGGTGATGATACACGCTTATAATTATAAATCTTCCTTGTATCTGTGATTATACTCTCTCTTTCATACATAATGTAAAGGGCTTGCATCTTCCTTTTTATTGACTTGCATTTTCTGCAGTTTGTCACTTTTAATGGTCTTTTGCAGAGCCAGCATTTACATTTATTTATCATTCTACTGTTTTTTCTCATTTATAAATTATTAACCTACAATTTTTATCTTTATTATTTTTCCCTGCTTTACTTATACTCATTTTAAAGAATTATTTCTAGCTTCTTCACTTGAATGATTAATTCATTATTTTCATTTTCCTTGTTTAATATAAGATCATTTAAGCATTAAATTTTCTTCTGAGCATAGGTTTAGCAGCATCCCACCAGTTTTAAACATACTATAATTATACTTTTGATTTCATCTTTTATCTGAGTAAAGAAAATATTTTCTTTTAGATTGACCAAAGCTATTGATTGCCCGAACATTCTAATGGGCTTCCCTGATGGCTCAGCAGTAAAGAATCCGTCTGCAATGTAGGTGACCTGTGCACGAGACATGGGTTCAATCCCTGTGTCAGGAAGATCCCCTGGAGGAGGATAATGGCAACTCACTCAAGTATTCTTACCTGAAATATCACGGACAGAGAAGTTCAGAGGACTGCAGTCCATGGGGTTGCAAAAGAGTTGGACACAACCCAGCGACTAAACAGCAAATAAACAAACAAGTGAAATCCTAACAGCACTTCCTGAAAAGTGAAAAAGTTAGTCGCTCAGTTATATCAGACTCTTTGCAACCCCATGGGATGTAGACCGCCAGGCTCCTCTGTCCATGGGATTCTCCAGGTAAGAATACTGGAGTTCGTTGCCATTTCCTTCCCTAGGGGATCTTCCCAACCCAGGAATTGAACCTGGGTCTCCTGCACTGCAGGCAGATTCTTTACCATCTGAGCCACCAGTGAAGACTACTATTTCCTAGTTGTTCTTGAAGTTAAGCGTCACCATGTAACAGTTCCACAACGAGATGTGAATGAATGTGATGGAATGATGAAGTGATTTAAACTCTTCCTCTGAAAATGAAGGTGTGTACCTTCATTTTCTCAATGCCTGAAATCTACAAATGAAGCAGAGAAGAGCTGGAGCAGTTAACTTGGACCATGATGTGGAAGTGAAAGGTCAAGGTGTGTAGAATAAGCAAGTAGAAGATGCCTGGGTCCCTGAAAGCAGGAACTGCCTATCTACCCTGCTGGGTGACTCTGGTAAACAGAATTGTTTATGGGACAAAAATAAACTTATAATTCATTTAAGAGCTGCTGTTTTGAGGCTCTGCATCAGCAGCTATAGTTATATCATAACCAATACAGTCAATAATTTTTAGTTTCTTTGCATTGTTAACAGGACTGTAGAAAGTATAATTTCTGCCCAGAATATGTTGAAATATTTTCAGTTGCCTAATAAATAAATGATCAAGCTTTGTAAACATTTTCTGTATTTTTTTTAGTCTTCAAAGCTATGTAACTGTGTGTGCCTAAGTTTTGCATTATATTGATGTATTAATCAACTACTTAATCATATTACTGCTTTCCACATTATGCTCTATAGAATACCACTTCTGTGGAATATTAATGGGTTCATCTCAAAATAAAATGTTTAATGGCCCCTATATGCCATGTTTCCTGTCTTTATTGTAGTGGTTAATAATACAGACTCTGAACTAGATTGTTTAAATCCTAGGTCCCCTAGTCTGTGTGAATTTACTCAAGTTATTTAATCTCACCTTTCTTCCCTTTCCATGTTAGTAAAACAGGAAAAATAACAGCACAGTACTTATTGGATTGCTATGAGGACTGTAAGATGAATATATTGAATATTTAGGACAGTGTCTGGCAGAGTAAGCATTTTTAAAAATAGTTAAGATATTGATACGTTGGACTTCCCTGGGAGTTCAGTGGTAAAGAAGATCCTTGCAATGTAAGAGACTCAGGTTGTATCCTTGGGTAGGGAAGATGCCCTGGAGAAGAGAACGGCAACCTATTCCAGTTTTCTTGCCTGGAGAAATCCATGGACAGAGGAGCCTGGTGCACTACAGTCCCTGGGGCCACAAAGAGTCAGACAGGACTGAGCAACTAACACTTTCATGAGCTAGATTATTCATATGCACTGCCTAAGGGGAAATCTTCACCCTAATGTAAGGGATGTGAATGCAATTTGGGAAGTCTTTAAATTGGTAAGAGTTTTAGGGGTATATGAATGTGTACATATTTCTGGGTGGAAAAATCCATGGAATTTATCTTATTCTCAAATTTCTCCACATGCATATTATTCAATTAAAACATTAGACACTAAAGTAGCAAGTCATTTTCTACTGTTTTATTGTTCTTCTATTTCTTGTGTAACTCAAGTGTATCATCATTAAGCTTTTTGAGATATCAATGGATTTTTATTCTTTTAATATAATTTAAAATTTCAATTTTCTTTGCAATTCTTTCTGAAGTCATTCCTTTACCATTTCACCTGAACATTGCCGCTCTAAATGACTTCTGTTGTTTTGCAAGAGACAATGATTTCCTGCACACTTTTTCGAATGCTGATTGTCTTCTAATATTTCCTTCTGGTTCCTGAACAACTTTTATTCAGAAACAAGGCCCTTTCACTATGTCATCCAGATGATGATGCTTCTCCATTGTCCTATATTGTTATTTCATATGTTCACCTTTGGCTTTTATTTTTCTTATTATTAAACAGATAATATCTAATCTCACTTCAAATGCATCAGTTTAGATGGTGAGTAAACTTTCTTATTGCAGCACATTTTCCAACAGTGATTTTGAATAATCTTTTAAGATGTAAAGCTAATGGGAAGTTATATATGTAATGAATATAAAACTATATATATAGAGAATATATATATAAAGAATATATATTCTTTACCCACTGACCCATCTGGGAATCTCATGACTGAACACAGCATATATATACAGATATATAGATAGATACATCCTGTGTGTGTGTGCATTAGCTGCTCAGTCATGTCTGACTCTGTGACCCCATGGACTGTAGCCCGCCAGGCTCCTATTTCCACAGAATTCTTCAGACAAGAATACTGGTGTGGGTAGCCATTCCCTTCTCCAAGGGATCTTCCTGATCCAGGGATCAAACTCAGGTCTCCTGCACTGCAGGCAGATTCTTCACCATCTGAGCCACCAGGGAAGCCCATACATCTCATACATTTCATAATTTCTATTAGATTTTGTCTATTATTCCTCCTTCATTTGAGAGAACTTTTCTATACCCACAGTTAATACTCTGATACTTCAAAATAATGCAAATATCTTTACATAAAGTATAATGGAAGTAACTCAATTTATTAGGTTGGCATTGCTCTGCCACACATACCAGACAATAACATGGTAAGAAAGAAAATGTAGACAGAGACCTTATAAATATGAATCTAAAAATGTGTAACAAACAGTAATTACTAACATCTTTATTTCTTTTTTACGTCCTAATATCTATTTGATTGCACAGTATTTTTATTTCAAGCCCTGCAACACCACCTACAATTCATTCTATTATTGGCCTAGTTCAGATCCTTAAGATGTATCACCTGGTTTATAATAGTAACTTTCTTACCTGTCTCCACACTTTCACTTTATTCTTTTCATTACTCTCTATCAGAATTTCCTTCCTAAACACAATATCTTATCATGTTATATTAGGATTTGAGGATTGAAAGAGTTAAAATAGTTTTACAGATTTATTTAATACATTTCTTATCTCAACATTTGAAATTCTCCATTACTACAGTCAACTAATTTTTTAAGACTTTTATACCACTATCTACACAGCTTCCCTGGTGGTTCAATGTAAAAAAATCTGCCTGCAGTGCAGGAGACCTGGGTTGAATCCATGGGTGAGGAAGATCCCCTGAAGAAAGGAATGGCTACCCACTGCAGTATTCTTGCCTGGGAAATCCCATGGACAGAGGAGTCTGGTGGGCTACAGTCCATGGGTTTGCAAGAGTCAAACATAATTTAGCAACTAAACCACCACCACCACCACCATTATACAGGCAGTATGATCAGTTAGGGCAACTCCACAATCTTCCTCATATTTCTTATGTTAGTACCTTTGCTATACTGTTCTCTCTACATGGAAGCTTAGTCTATTAAAATCCTATTTCCTTTTATGCAGTTTTAATCTCTTCGCCTTTCATGCTCCCATGATACTTGGTTTTAACACTCAGCAAATTCCACCTTCTATCATACCCGAATATAGCACTTATTATTTGTTACACATATCTGGAACACAGCAGATAATCAGTTCAGTTCAGCCGCTCAGTCATGTCTGACTCTTTGCGACCGCATGGACTGCAGCACGCCAGACTTCCCTGTCCATCACCAACTCCCAGAGCTTACTCAAACTCAAGTCCATAGAGTCGGTGATGCCATCCAACCATCTCATCCTCCATCATCCACTCCTCCTCCTGCCCTCAATCTTTCTCAGCATCAGGGTCTTCTCCAATGAGTCAGTTCTTCCCATCAGGTGGCCAAAGTATTGGAGTTTCAGCTTCAGCATCAGCCCTTCCAATGAATACCCAGGATTGATTTCCTTTAGGGTGGACTGGTTTGATCTCCTTGCAGCTCAAGGGACTCTCACGAGTCTTCTCCAGCACAGCAGATGATATTAGATCTTATTTTCATCCTATAGGTATTTCTTGGATTTCTAATAAGATTGGAAAACTTAAGGTTCTTAACTTATGTCTAATGATTCTCTGTGTTCTCATCATCTAACATAGTATTGTACATACATAACTGTTAGATTTTAGTATATACTTAATGATGGTATCAGACATATTTAGTGGTATATTATAGAGTAAAGCCTGAAATGCCTGCCCCTTCTTCCAGATGCAAGCCTTGTTTGGAAATATTTGAATTTGTTTCTTTTCTGTTTAGCAGCATCTTTTAAACTGAAACTAAATCACACATGTCAAAATGTGTGGATTTTCTGCATTCTTGATTCTGTAATTTTCTTGTCCAATGAATAATAAAAGTATTTTTTCACACTTTTGGTTAGCTCCTAGCTATTCTTACTTCTATCCTTATACATCTTTGATCCTTTTACTCCTCACTCAACTCCAAGCTTGCTGGAAGCATTGCTTCTCCTACTCAGTGAAAGAACTTTTTTAATGTAAATAATCATAATAGTGATTTTGAGTATTTAAGGACATTTTTCCCATCTAAATCATACATAACTTGGGACTAAAAATTCTCTTTCGCCACAAGAAGTATAATTTATTTTTAAGTTTATTGCAAAATATACAGAAAACTAACACATATACATACCTACTCATATACACAGGAGCAACTCATTTTAGCATAATCTTTATGCTGCCTAGAAAATTCTTAACTTTAGCTTGAGTAGATATAGCTTAAGAGATACTCCTCTAAACATTTTATTTAATATTTAGATACTTGTACTCTTCCTTTTATTGCTCAGTTGTGCATTTTATTTTATTTTTTCAGTTGTGTATTTTAAAAATACATGTTCAAGAGGCCCTACTGAAGAGATCAAAGCATTTGATATGCACACAAAAATGCCTTTAATACTTTTTAGGAATCAGATATTTGTATACTAGAAATATAAATATTGACTCAAAATGCTTCCAAGACACAAATTTGCTTCATAAAATCACCAAAAATGGCATCTATATTCATATCTGTTTACTGTGTCTAATCTATGAAACAGAAAAATAAACCACAGTTTTAATTAAATTCTAATAACATCATGCTCAGAAGATTCATAATTAGTGGACATATTTGCATTTAGCATTAATTTTAAAAATACTTATTGAGTACCTACCATTTGCCAAGCATTTTGAAGTAGAGGATGAGTGTTTTCTTAGCAAAAGATACCAACAATTTCAGGGTAATTTTAAAGAGAATACTTTAGTGGGAAAATGTAATCAATAGTTTGTCTCAACCTCAGAACAATTAAGTTGTCCCTGTTTCCAAATACCCAATTGGAGGGTTTCCAACTTTCCTACGCCTCTATTGTACTATGAATAATGTTTCTAACTCACTAATTTTGCTGCTAATCAAACACTAAAAAGAGATTCTTTATACTTTCAGATATGCTTTGAAAAAAAGCCTCCCAACGTATGCACAAGGGAATTATAAGTTCATTAGTATACAGCTTTTCAAATCTTAGATTCATGGTTCATTATGTTACCTTAGAGATAAAAATACAATTTTACACTTATATGACAGTAAAAAGAATTAGAATTAACAACTGATTATGAGTTTTAATCTTTGAAGTTAATATACAGGCATCTCTAATTTAAATATCTCAAATCAAAAGCTACCTTTAATATTTTATCACAAACAATATTAAAACCTAAATTAGATCCACTTAGAGTAATACTTTCCAAAAGCATGCAGTATTTCTAGATTTTAAAAGAATTTCCATATTTTACAGTATAGGTTCTAATATAGACAACTCTAAAAATATATGCAGGCTCAACAACAAAATATATGTTGCTAAAAATATATGCATTTTAGCGACATTTGCAATGCTTCTTATTCAACTCATTCTTTAATCGGTTATAGTTTGTGGCTACATATTTCAATGGGAAATGTATTATCTGTAATCCAGGGATACAAAATAACCATCTAAATCAAAGAAGCACATATCACATCATTTATGGCCAAGGAAATGTCTCAAGTTGTTATTACATGTCACTAAAGCCTAAATTAGCTCTGAGACCAATCCAGGAAATTTAGCTAAATATTTAATACTAAGCCCTCTAAAAAGCTTAACATACTTTGGAAAGGCTTCCATCAAATTCTACAAAGTTGTACAGAATAGAAAGTTTAGGTTGTGTGTTGGGAAAAAACCCTAACATAGCTTATCCTTCTAGGAATATAAATTGGACAGACCTTACAGACCTGCCTTTCTAGCATTAGTTCTAGCCCTAACTGGATATTAAGCATGAAACCTGTCCTTTGAAGAGTGTTTACATGCATGCTCAGTCACACCTGACTCTTGAGACCCCATGGAGTGTAGCCTGCCAGGCTGCTCTGCCCAAGGAATTTTTCCAGGCAGGAATACTGGAGTGGGGTGCCATTTCCTCCTCCAGGGGAATCTCCTGCACCCAGGGATTGAACTCATGTCTCCTGCGTCTCCTGGCAGGCAGATTCTTTTACCACTGAGCCACCTGGAAAGCCCCCTTTGAAGATTATTTTTGCATAAATAAATTATTTGGTTAAAAATTTTATAAGGGTAATAAATTCCAAGAAGGTGTCTGTCTCAGTTCTTCTGATACTCCCTATACAATCAGAAATAATAATGTGAAATATAGTTATATATTGGTATAGGATATTCTAAGATATTCTAAGAGATATTTTGGACTAAATTGAGAGCTGAGGAGAACAATTTTTCATTTTATTTTTTATCTTGCCTCAATTACTCCTTTAGAACCAGCTGAATTTCTTTGTCTTAAACATTTTTCCTCATTACAAGAAGACACATTCACATTTATTCAGTGACATTTAAATGTGTAAGAAAATGTTCTGTTATTTAATGTTCTGTCAAAATACGAGAAATCATGTCCAGAAAAAGAGACCAAAAGAGAAATATCTATGAAGTTTCTAAGGAAAGTCAATATAAACAAAGTTGCACCAGGACGACAAAGGTCATGGTTGCAAAAACTATTGTTGCCATCGTTGTTTAGTCACTAAGTCATGTCTGACTCTTTTGTGACCCCGTGGACTGTAGCCCATAAGGCTCCTCTGTCTGTGGGGTGCTCCGGGCAAGAGTATTAGAGTGGGTTGCCATTTCCTTCTTCAGGGGATCTTCTTGGACTAGGGATTGAACCCTTGCATTTCAATCATTTCAAGTGGATTCTTTACCACTGAGCCACCTGGAAAGCCCTGCAAAAACTATACATCTCTTTATAGTATCATGGGACAGCCCAGGATGATCATTAATTTGTATGACCAAAAAATTAGCTCTTTTTATCAAGAATATATGGCTCTTTCTAATTTGTTGTTACTCTGACATTATATGAAAGTATTTGAGTAAAGTGAAAAAGCACTTATTACTATTTATTGCAATTATTTTATATTTCTGTTAAAAAAAAAACCAACTTGAATGCTAGAGAAAGTTTCTGAAAATACTAGATGTCAGGGAGAATTTTCATGATTTTGTCAGACATCTCCCTCTAGTACTCTTCAGAATTGCTGCCAAATTCCTAAGTCTAAAACATGGCATCATCATGAAACTTCCTTGCTATGCTACCTTTGAGTAACTTCTTAGAAATTCTCTTAACCCATCCGGTGTGATTCTAAACCAAGTCCTTATGTACCTTCTGAGACACATCTTCGCCCATACTGCTGTTTCTCTGAGCATGTCAGACCTCATTTAGAATGTCTGTCTTGTTCTTCTACACCTGGCTCACTCCAACTTTTTCCTTCCTATTAGTTCTGGGTACCTAAGTGGCTTGCATCTTTCTTGAACTGCTCAGGCAGATCCAAATTTCTCTCTTTCCTGAACTACTGCAATAACTGAAAATTATGCCTAGAAGTACTGTATGTGATAATACGGATAATACCTAGTAAATTAATGCATTCCAAAACTTCATTTATAAGCTACTTATTAGAAGATGAAGACTTATTCACCCACAAAAATGCTAAATATAATTGATATTCTGTGCTCTACGTTGGATAACCTAAAATGTAGCTAAAATACATTACTGACAAAAAGTGTAATTTCTAAAAATTTCAGTGAAAAGATGTATACTATACTCAAGACTAGGGCTTCCCAAGTGGCACTAGTGGTAAAGAACCTGCCTGCCAGCGCAGCAGACATAAGAGACATGGGTTTGATCCCTGGGTTGGGAAGGTCCCTGGAGGAGGGCATGGCAGCCCATTCCAGTATTCTTGCCTGGAGAAACTCATGGGCAGAGGAGCCTGGCGGGCTACAGTCCATAGGGTTGCAAAGAGTCAGACACGACTGAGAAACTTAGCATGCACACACACACACTCAGGAGTTACTAATCAGTAGGCATAGTTAGGCAATATGAACAAGTTCCAGAGATCTGCTATAGAACACTGTACCTACAGTCAACAATACCATATTCTACACTTAACAACTGTTAAGAGAGTACATCTCAGGTTGAGTTCTTACTTCAATAAAATAAAATTTAAATAAAATAAAATAAGCATGGAAGCCAAACTTGCATCACTCCATGATCTATTCATGTACATCCTTGGCAACCTATGCAGTGTCAGATATTCAGTAGGTGCTTTTTCTGGTTATTCATTGCTTCAAAACTAAGCATCTCAAAACTTACTGGCTTGAAACAACTACTTCATTTGCTTAAAAGTGTGTGGTCTGCCCTTGGCCCAACTTCTGATTCTTCTGATAGTTCTATTGCTGGTCACTTTAGTGGTAAAATTCAGCAGGCAAGTCAGCTGTGGGCAGTAGAAAGGTTGAGAAGGCTAGGCATCTCTCTCTCCCATTTAGCCTCAGGGCCTCTCACTTTCCCTGATGCTTCTTCTCATGGCCTTTCTAAAAGCATAGCTGAATTTCTTGTCCAGAGGCTCAAGGTTCTCTTGACTGCCCAAGTGGAAGCTGCCTGACTTTTTAAGGCATAAGTTGGAACTGGCACAGTCACCTCAGACCTATTCTTTTAGTTAAGCATATTATTTTTTTGTTGTGCAGTCTCTAAGTCATGACCTACTCTTTGTGATCCCATGGCCTGTAGCCCACCAGGCTCCTCTGTCCATGAGATTTTCCAGACAAGAATATTGGAAGTGAATTGCTATTTCCTTCTCCAGAGGATCTTCCTGACCCAGGGAACAAACACACATCTTCTGCATTGGCAAGTGAATTCTTTACCACTGAGCCACCTGGGAAGTCAAGCACATTATTAGTCCAGCCCATATTCACAGGGAGAGAATTGTATAAGGGGACAATACCAGCAGACTGATTCATCGGGGGCCACCAATGGAATAGACTTCCACATGGCTTAATCACTACTTATTGCATTGGCTGCTAGTAATATAGAACAAGGTATTCCAAGCTCTAATCACTACGAGGAAAATGACATCCCCATTTGGTAATATGCAAAATTCAAATATGTGGAAATTAAATTCTTTAGTATGTACAGAATTATTCTTTTGACAAAGTTCTGATTTAACCATAACTTAAGCTATAATTCCTAAAAAAAAAAAGAAAAGTCAAGTCACTCAGTCGTGTCCGACTCTTTGCGACCCCATGGACTGTAACCTACCAGGCTCCTCTGTCCATGGGATTCTCCAGGCAAGAGTACTAGAGTGGGTTGCCAATTCCTTCTCTGTAATTCCTACCAATGGCAATTAAATAGGGTTTTCACCTTTTTCTATGTTAATTCATGATTTATAATGTTGAACACATTACTGAAATATTAAGCTTTCTAAAATAACATGCCACATAGTGTGAGTAAGCTTGCAGAGTACTGGCTTTTTTTCTCCTTCCCAAATATTTGATGAGACTGGCTTCCATTTCATAATTTTGAGTATTCTCAGAAACCAATTTAGTAGAATCACATAGAAAAAAATATAACTAATCAAAGTAACCCAAATAATGAGTTTGCCATGTTAATATTTAAAGATACCACAATTACTTGTAATGTTTTAACCACATGCAAATATTAGTCCTAACAGCTTATAATGGATAACTTCAGAGTAAAGTGGACCTCATTCTTCAAATTCCAACCCTTTTCACATCTTTATGGGGAAGAAAAAGTGGTATGTTAGTTAGCAACTCCTGATTGCAAAACCAGACACACACTTAGGTAATCTACATAATTTTAGGTGGTCAAGATGAAGACATAAAACATAAATAATGAAAATAAGAATCTCAAGTTGGCCCTGGGATCATCAAATGCAGACTATTTGTCCTCAGAGATGACATGACTCAAGGCATCTCTACGAAGAAGTTCATATCACCTCTCAGGCCCAGAAAGTTGTCTTTAACCACTATTTTCTTTCCATCAGTTGCAAATTTTGAGCTCTACTCCTCGCTTTCCTCAGCCATCTGGTTTCTGCTGACTCATATGGCTGACTGTGTTTTCATCTGAGATGCTCAGTGACATCTGAGATGAGGTATTTCTTAACTGTGCAATACTCTTTCGCACACTGCACCACATTGACTGAATCTCAGACAATAAATGCCAGCAACACATACTGGTCATTGTTAAACCAAAGTACCCCAACAGTCTGCCAAGCTCCCCAGCAGTTGAAATATCTGCTCCCCACACTCAGGGAAGAACCACACAGGGTAATAGGTACTTTCTCTCTCCTCTCTAGCTAACAAATGGCTACCTGTCATAGTCAGGTGAGAGTTTTTCCAGAAATATCCATTGCAATTCATATCTATTTGGTTGAATAAAAATAAATATACCATAGTCTTAACACAAAACCCAGCAATAATGCCTCTAGGTATCTGCCAAATTAATTTGAAAACTATGCTTATACAAAAATATGCACAATGAAGCACAGTCAAATATGCTCAACATCATTAGTCATCAGAGAAATGGAAATCAAAACTCCAGTAAGATGCTACTCCATACCCCTTAGATGGTTATAATAAAAATAATGGACAGCAACAAGTACTGGTGAAGATAGAAAGAAATTGAAACTGTCATACATTGGTGGGGGGAATTTAAAATGGTATGACTGCTTTGGAAAATAGTTTGGCAGTTCCACAAAGAGTAAAACATAGACTTAGCATATGACTCAGCAATTCCACTCCTAGGAATAGACCTGAAAGAAATGAAGACATACATTTCTATAAAAATTGTACATAAATATTTCTAGCAAAACCATTCTTTTTTTTTTTCAATTATTTTTATTAGTTGGAGGCTAATTACTTCACAACATTGCAGTGGGTTTTGTCTACATTGATATGAATCAGCCATGGAGCTACATGTATTCCCCATCCAGATCCCCCCTCCTACCTCCCCCCACCACCTGATTCCCCTGGGTCCTCCCAGTGCACCTGGCCCGAGCACCTGTCTCATGCATCCCACCTGGGCCGGTGATCTGTTTCACCATAGATAATATACATGCTGTTCTCTCGAAACATCCCACCCTCGCCTTCTCCCACAGAGTCCAAAAGTCTGTTCTGTACATCTGTGTCTCTTTTTCTGTTTTGCATATAGGGTTATCATTACCATCTTTCTAAATTCCATATATATGTGTTAGTATGCTGTAATGTTCTTTATCTTTCTGGCTTACTTCACTCTGTATAATGGGCTCCAGTTTCATCCATCTCATTAGAACTGATTCAAATGAATTCTTTTTAATGGCTGAGTAATATTCCATGGTGTATATGTATCACAGCTTCCTTATCCATTCATCTGCTGATGGGCATCTAGGTTGCTTCCATGTCCTGGCTATTATAAACAGTGCTGTGATGAACATTGGGGTGCACGTGTCTCTTTCAGATCTGGTTTCCTCAGTGTGTATGCCCAGAAGTGGGATTGCTGGGTCATATGGCAGTTCTATTTCCAGTTTTTTAAGAAATCTCCACACTGTTTTCCATAGCGGCTGTACTAGTTTGCATTCCCACCAACAGTGTAAGAGGGTTCCCTTTTCTCCACAGCCTCTCCAGCATTTATTGCTTGTAGACTTTTGGATAGCAGCCATCCTGACTGGTGTGTAATGGTACCTCATTGTGGTTTTGATTTGCATTTCTCTGGTGATGAGTGATGTTGAGCATCTTTTCATGTGTTTTTTAGCCATCTGTATGTCTTCTTTGGAGAAATGTCTGTTTAGTTCTTTGGCCCATTTTTTGATGGGGTCATTTATTTTTCTGGAATTGAGCTGCAGGAGTTGCTTGTATATTTTTGAGATTAATCCTTTGTCTGTTGCTTCATTTGCTATTATTTTCTCCCAATCTGAGGGCTGTCTTTTCACCTTACTTATAGTTTCCTTTTTTGTGCAAAAGCTTTTAAGTTTCATTAGGTCCCATTTGTTTATTTTTGCTTTTATTTCCAATATTCTGGGAGGTGGGTCATAGAGGATCCTGCTGTGATTCATGTCGGAGAGTGTTTTGCCTATGTTCTCCTCTAGGAGTTTTATAGTTTCTGGTCTTATATTTAGATCTTTAATCCAGCAAAACCATTCTTAATAGCCAAAAAGTAAAAACAACCCAAAGATCCATCACCTAAAGAAATGATAAACAAATATGCTATATCCATGTAGTGAACATATGGATATATATATAGATATATATATATATTGGATATATATAGATATATATGACATATATGGATATATATGGATATACATATATCGATATAATGAACATATGGGTATGTATATATCCATGTAATGAACCATTGTTCAGACATAAGAGAGCAATTAGTATTGATACCTGGTACAACAGGGATGAACTTTTAAACATTACCATAAGTTAACGAAGTCAGGAACAAAAAGGCAACATATTGTATGATTCTATTTATTCAAAATGCCAGATAAAATAGACAAAGCCATAGAGACAGAAAGTAGATTAGTGGTTGCCAGAGACTGGGGGCAAGGGAGACTGTGGAGTAACTTCTGGTACAAGTTTTCATTTTGGGGTGGGGAAATTATCCTGCAATTAGGTAGTAGTGATGGTTATACAACATTGTAAATGTACTAAAAATACTTAAATATACATGCATTTTGTGGTGTGTGGATTATGTCAAAATTTTAAAAAGTAAGATAAAGCTAAAAGTCAATATTACATGTGACTGTTTCTATAAACTTTACTCATAATCACTAAAAATTGGAAGCAATGAAGACGTCTTTCGGTAGGTGAAAGGTTCAAGAAACTGTAATATATCCAAATAGTGGAATACTATTCAATGATAAAAGGAATGAGCTAGCAAGACATAGAAAAATATGTATGAATTTTACATGTACATTACTAAAGGAAAAATATCAGTCTGAAAAGGCTACATACTGTGTAAGTCCAACTATATGAAATTCTTGAAAACATAAAACTGTAGAATGGGTAAACACACCAGTAGTTGCCAAGGGATGCAGAAGAGGAAACGTTGGAATAGATGAAATAAAACAGATATTTTAGGACAATTAAACTATTCTGCATGGTACTAATAGCATTTGAACTTTCCAACACAAATAGTAAACCTTAATGTATGCAAATTAAAAAGAAATTATTTAGGAAATCAAGAGGTCCCAAAATAGAATGTGGATTGTGACAAGGAAATCT
The DNA here is from genome assembly GCF_019320065.1 of Cervus canadensis. Taxonomy (NCBI): domain Eukaryota; kingdom Metazoa; phylum Chordata; class Mammalia; order Artiodactyla; family Cervidae; genus Cervus; species Cervus canadensis. The sequence continues at coordinate 43,470,895 of NC_057387.1, forward strand.
AACTGTATTCCAAAGCACAAAATAACCTCACTGAAGGAAGTGGGGGAATAGGTGCTTACCAAAGGAACTTTGGAAATCAGCAGTCTGTAAAACTAGGCAAAAGTGACCACAAAAGTCTGTATTAGAGTTGCTTCTCTGGATTGTGGGTTAGCAGTTCTGGTACTGCTATACATGTACACTGAAATTGAACGATTAAGTAAATTGATGGTGGATGGTGGAATCTATGTCTCTTACTATTGGAATAAGAGGTTACAGAGAAGTAAGGGGAGAAGTTTAGATGATCAATTTGGTAATGGATTATATTTGAAGACTTCAATATGAACTGATATTTTGTTTCATACAGTCACAGATGGATGCACAGGAAATACTTATGGATATTTATCTACATGAGAGTTGGTATACATACACATGTTTTCTTGCTTTTTCTGCTGAGAAGGCCTAGAAGCAATGGCACTCCAGCAGCAGTAAGCACATCTACTGCCCAGATCTTGGTTTCTAATATCGTTCTCCAATAAAGTGAACCAGGGCTCCTTGGAGAAATGACTGCTTCCAGACTGTGCAGGAAATAAACACAATTAGCTTGCAGCATGTGTAGTGCCAGAAAGAAAGTGCTAAGACACACACACACAGTTAAGAGCAGAATGTATCTCCTCCAATTGATATGTTGAAGCCCTAAACCCCAATTTGGAGCTGGAGGCTTTGAGATAATTAGGTTTAGATGAAGGTGGAGCCCACATAACAGGATTAATCAAAGCTTGCTCTTTCTTTCCCTCTCATTTTCTATTTCTCTCTCTCCCACTCCCTACCATGTGAGGATACAATAAGAAGCCAGTCATTTGCAAACCAGAAAGAGGGCTCTTACAGAGGAACTGAATGAGTCAGCATCTTGTTCTTGGACCTCCAAGCCTTCAGAACTTGAGAAATAAATTCCTGTTGTTTAAACCACTGAGTCTATGATATTCTTTTATAGCAGCCTGAGTTGACTAATACACGCACGCGCCCGCGCGCGCGCACACACACACACACACACACACACACACACACACAAATGGAATTTCAAAGCAACACATAAGCCAATTGAAAGAGCTCCCAATGTTTAAAGTTGGAATAATTTGAGCAACAAAATAAAGTTTTATTGGATTATAGCCTAAAGTATTAAATAAATGACCATGAGTCCATATGAGTATAAATAAATTACTGAATAAGTAAATACTTGGTAAAAAATTTTAAAAGCTCCCTTGCAAAGCTATGGATTTTCCAGTAGTCATGTATGGATGTGAGAGCTGGACAATAAGCAGGCTGAGCACTGAAGAATTGATGCCTTTGAACTATGGTGCTAGAGAAGACTCTTGAGAATTCCTTGGACTGCAAGGAGATCAATCCAGTCAATCCTAAAGGAAATAAATCCTGAATATTCACTGGAAGGGTTAATGCTGAAGCTGAAGTGCCAATACTTTGGCCACCTTATGCAAAGAGCTGACTTATTGAAAAAGACCCTGATGCTGGGAAAGATTGAGGACAGGAGGAGAAAAGGATGACAGAGGATGAGATGCTTGGATGGCATCACCAACTCAATGGACACGAATTTAAGCAGGCTCTGGGAAATGGTGAAGGATAGGGAAGCCTGGTGTGCTGCAGTCCATGGAGTCACAAGAGTCGGACACAACTGAGCGACTGAACATGATGCAGAAGAATTCCAGGTATTTATACAGATCCTTAGCCCTCAAGGAGGATGGAGCATAACTCCCCATCTTCTGTTCCTCCTGCCTATCCAAACCGACCTCTTTTTCAAGGCATAGATCACATTCAGTCTCTTCTACATGCATCGCCACTTATTCATTCTTACCCACCAACCGCTGATCTATTTTCTAAATATCAAGTATGGACTTTTATAGTGACTTCATCACACCATGCTCGCCGTGCACCCCCCCCCCCCGCCCCACTGCACCAAATACAGTATAGGAAAAGAGAGAAAAAAATGTAACTTCACAATGGAGAAACTTGACAAATACTATTTCAATCAAATGATCAAGTTTACTATCAAAAGTGATATCAGATTACTCTTGATACTATGTAATGAGAATGGCACTTTACCATTGTGATCTTCCTCCCCCAAACTCTTAACCCAGTGTAATCATGATGAAAACATTAGACAAATGTTCATTAAGGTCCATTATACAAAATACCTAATCAGCATTCTTCAAAACTGTTAAAATAATAAAAAACAAGGATTCCTGAGAAACTATCAGAGCCAAGAAGAATCCCAGGAGACATGTCAACTAAATATGAACATGATATAGTGGATGGGGTCTGACAAAAGTTAAAAAATTAGGTAAAAACTAAGGGAATTTGAATAAAGTTTGAACTTTAGTTAGTAATAGTGGATCAATATTGGTTCATTAACTTGATACATGTACCAGACAAATTTAGGATGTAAATAATACTGAAAACTAGATGTGAGATACATGAGAATTCTCTGTACTACCTCTGCAACTTTTCTGTGAATCTAGAATTTTTCTAAAACAAAAGACTTATTAAAAAAATAAAGAGGCTGTTTAGAGTCCATGTAATGTCACCTAATAATGCACTTCGACCTTTCACTATATGCTGTGTTATTCTTATCAGAATTCCTGCCTAGACAGCATAGTGCCTTTGATGATTGTAGCTCCACAAAAGGTCAGCCTCGACTTCATCTGGCTTAGCTGTGGAGGACATTTGCCAGGATCCTAAAAACCATGAAATTTAGTGCTCAGTCTTTCCAGAAACTCCTGGGAACTTCAACTTAAGACCCTGCCTATTCAGAGGGCCTGTACTCTATGGAAGCTGCATCCTCTTTTCCTTTTTTTACACTCTTTCCTATTTCTACTCAGGACTGAGGGGCAATTCTCATTCTCACGCCACTCCCAAAACATAAGGCATTTACTATCCCTAGCCCCTTCTTTCTTATACGAATTCATATCTCAAAAAGGGCCTGTTCAGCCAAAAATCTCTCTACCAGAATGACAACATCATCTATTTATCTGACTTTGCTTGATGGGCAGGAGGACTGGAGAATAATTCCTTAGAAACAAGACAGAGCTTCCTTCCCAGGAGCCCGATGAAGCGAGAGGGGGAATTCACAACTAATTTACAATTAATGAATTCACATTCACAACTAATGACTCTCCCACCCACAGTGATAGACAAAATACTCCTTCTAAAGCAACAATCAACCAACAAATGAACAAACAGCAACAATCCCTCATTTCACTACCACCACTTCTAAAGATATATAATAAAATTTATTCCTGGGAACACTTGAGACTCTAAGTAAAATTCTAACGTTGAGAATATGATTGAACCACAAGTTATTACAGGAGAATTTTGGCTCCAGGATCCCAAATAAACACTGGACAGTCAGAATTTATTAGATAACATAGCTGCAGGTACAGAGCATGGCCACCTCACTTGGTAGAAACCAGCTATGTGTACTTGGTCAGCAGATGACAATATATTTTGTTAATTTGGTAGGTATTTTTCTTTTTACTTTCCTCATTTTTTTTGCCTTTCCTCCATTTATTTGGTTCGATTATAGCCTCAAATGAGGGTTGTAAAAGATGAGTAAAACGAGTCAGATTTTATCTTTTTCTTTTAAAACCTGAGATCCAGGAACAAGGTTATGCTACATCATATTATCTGGGAAGAATATGTGATCAATTTCTATATTCCTTATCTTTCCTATCAAGAATGAAAAGAAAAGTCACTTGTGGGTATCTAAGAAAAGAACCTAAGCTCTACCTCTTCTGCACCCACCCTCCTCTCATCTCATTCTTGACACATTCCCAATGTGGCTACAGAAGCAGAATAATGTGGTCCTTCGGTTTGATAGGAGCAGAGCAGTACCTGAGAGATAACAGATGCTTTGGAGGCCTTGTCTTCAGGAAAGAGAAGGAAACTGCACTTACATGTATGGACAGTGAACAGAACAGATGATGGTCATCTCATTACTTGTCACAGAGAAACATGAAAATGACTGTGGAGCAGGTATCCATGCTCCTTACTAAGCTGCTGGCCCTTTGTCAACTGCCTAGAATTTAGAAGCAACTCTGTTTGAACGGGAAAAGAAGTTTTACGATGAGTGAGATTTCGGTTTTGCCATTTGACTGATGAAGAATTCAGAATAAAAACTGAGTTCTATTAAAGAATAAATTAAGTTATATTTTTGGTGAACCCAACTAAGTCTGAAGTCAAAGGTTAGTACCTACTACAATTTTATCAATGTTTGAAAAAAGAGAAGAATGCCTTTCTTGATAAGCATAACTTTGAGAAATCTTTGTTAAATACAAAACTGAAGGAATTATATTAAAGGAAAAAAATGAGGAGGATTAGTTACATAAAATATATGAACATAAATATATATTTCCTTACACTTTTCAGCCCCCTTGCAATTAGAAGAGTAAAATACTCTTTTGGCTATCAGACTATGAGTAGAAATTGACGTCTTATTTCTGGTTTAGGTATTCAATTGCTTAGATGAAAACTTCCTGCATCTTTTTAAAGTGCTGTGTGACTAAGGAGGTCACATATTCCAGAAGATGCAACCAGAAGAAAGTAAAATCTCTGAACTAGGTCTCAGCATGACTGTATGGAGCAGAGGTTCCCTGACAATCCACATGGGAAATGTAGCGTGAGTAAGACATAAACCTCTGTGGTATTAAGCCTCTGAAATTTCAGGCATAATTTGTTATCACAGCATAACCTAACCTATACTTACTAGTGTATTATAGAACACTCAAAACACAGAATGACATGAATCTACTAAATATCATGTTTTGTGTTAAGGGAAAAAAAATCAGGTCACAAACCAAAGTCATTAAAATAATTCCAATTGTGTAAAACAATTGTATAAATTGACATAGATTAAAGCATTGATGGTGGAATTATGTGTTACATATTTTCTCCCTTATTTTCGTTTACATTTTTATTATTACATATTCAGAAAAAAAATTAGGAATAAAAAATGATCACATATCCCTTAAAGCATCACTAGTGGACTGGATACAGTCTTAGGCACCTAAGTAGGAAGTAGGATACATTTTTCTTTCAAATAAAAATCAAACTTCACAGGTTACAAACTTCTAAATTTTGTACACTTATTCATTTTACTCAAATATCAGCTATAAGCAATTGAATATTTACTCAGTGCCCAATATTGTGTTATGTGTTTTCTAAGACAAAAAGGGAATATATGTCACTTACTGGATTATTACACTCAAAATCTATTGAGTAAAGACTTAAACAACCAAGAACTGGTTCACAATGGCATATAAACATAACTCCCTTTGATTTCACCACATATATTAAATAAAGCACTAAGTTAAATGCATATGCTTAGTATTTCCTTGAAGCAAACTTGATATGTTGTAGTAAATATAACGCTGAACCTTAGGTGCTTAAATAGATGGATCAAATCACAAAATATTAGAATTTGACAACATTATGGGCAATACTAATGAAAGAAATGGTCTGTGAATTTGGAAATACCTGTGTTCACTCTAAAACTTTGATATTTCTGGCAATTTGACTTTGGTCAGATACTTAAATTCCTGAAGGCCCAATTTCCTTTACTATAAAATAAGCATAATAATATTTCCTGAAATAGACTTAAGTACTGAATGAGGTAATAGACATAATGGACTCAAGGCACTGCCTAACACAGAGTAATTTCTCAACAAAAGGTGGCTACTTTTATTACTCTGTCCCACTATGTGGTTTTACTCTGGTAATAAATATAGAATTTAAAGAATTGGAGGATAACTTCATAAGGCTATATGAACACATACTATACTTGAAATGTAATATTAAATGTACTAAATACTCCAACAAACATATGACTCTAGTAATAGACTATGAAAGGTAATCAGTATGTAATTTTCCAACCAGGGATTTTCAGACGGTACCTACACCTTTTGATCTCACCTCATGATCGACACTTTCCATCTACTTTCTCCTTCATCTACTTTATCAAGTCAAAGGGATGGGGACAGGCCTGGTTATAAACTTTTATTGTACCTTTCATGGCTTAGAGCAGATAGTACACCAAGTTAGGATAGGCAAGGCAAACTAGGGGCCCCAGAACTTGAGTGAGGAGCCAGGTAAGATTTTAGAGTGAGAAACAGGATGTGGCTCCATGGGGTATGGCTGATTAACCATAGTGGAAGCTGGAGGAGGAGAAAATAGAGGGATAGAGAAGTTGAAGAAGAATTATGGGAATGATGGCGTTTATTCTTCCACCTATAACAGTATTACTTATACTGGTATATTTATCATCAGGTAAAGGATACCAAGGAAGGTTAAGAATGAGAAAATGAAATAATAACCCTAGGATGATTGGGAGAAGTATTATGGAGAGGGAGAAGGAATGAGCTGAATGGCTTGAAGGACTAGATCAGGTATAGTGAAAAAATGGACAATTCAGAAGAGGGCAACAACATGAGAAAAGGAAGACTGAGATTAAAGGAGACTGGTTTGCCCTAGGATAATGAGGACACTTATTAGTCCTTATTAGTCCTTCTAATCTCCTCTAGAATTGTCAACACTGTGGCAATGGAGAATAACAGAACTAGCTGTTTTATAACAAACAGACTTGACCACAAAGAAATGAACTTGAGAGTACTGACACAGTTTACATACTCCACCAACAACCACCTTCAGCCAGTGATGCTACCCAACTGTACTGGACTCAAACAGATGGCCTTGGGGTGAAAGGTTCTGTTATCACAACATTTCTGATCACCAAGCTTTCCATGTTTCTTAAAATCCTTTCCTTAATATTCTACAGTGTGTTTATTTTTATGGCTATAAAGCCATCCTCAGATTTGCAATGATATTTACCACTATATTGCAGAGTATTTTAACTGATGTTAGTTCAAATCAATTCTGGAGAAACTTTCCAGCCAAGGGAATTGCAGGCTAGCTGGTTGACATTGGAGGTCAAATACTCCAGGGTATGGGTCTCAAATCACTTAATTCTTCACAGCAAATTAGAAATGGGACTCCAGCTGGTGCTAACGCGTAAGACAGACTTGCTGTATAAGGACAAGCTGCTGCTTGGATTTCAAGTCTTTATATTCCTAAAATAAAAAATATGAGACTCCATTTCCCTCCCCCAATCTCATTCTTTCAGGGTAAAAGCTTTCTTAACAACAGCAAAAATCTGGCCAACTGATTTCAATACATAAATCTTGCCAAGGTATAAAAATAAAATATGATTTAAGCAGCAACCTGTAATCTCCTGTTGACGACCAGCTGTGCCTCCTATTAGTATTAATGGAAGTTACACAGGCATAATAAGAAGGAGGGGAAAATGCCACCTTATGCTTTTTGCACACCTTAACATTTTTATAGCAAGTCTGATTACAAGGGTTTACTTGAGCGGCAATTAAACACTGATTGATTACTAAGTACAATTTGTATTCCAGGCAACATGCAAATGGCAATGAAATTCTCAGATAGGGAATGGAATAAATTCTTCTCACATCTAGAGAGAAAATCACATTTTTTAAATAGCAAATGTTTTCTAACATGGAGAAAAGAAGTTCACTGTAAGTTTTTTTTAACAATACATTTTTACCCAAAGACAATATGCCTTGATTCATTTTAGGAGGAATAAATGATATGATTTCTGCAAATTGTACTTCCCAGTTCACCTTTAGACCACGTCTCTAAAGAAAGCTGTCTTGGATGATAGTACTCATAATATAGGAGAAACTGACACCAAACAGGTATACAAAGAGATATAATATCAGTGTGTATACAGCAAAGAAAAAGTTCAGGAGAAAGACAGACATTGCTGTGTATGTCTGTGCATGTTCCGGAGAAAGTGACAGAAACGGAGCAGTTAGGGCTTTGTACTGATTGTTCCCTGAGTGTGAAATGCCCTGATCCAGCATTGTTCAGTGGTCACCTGCTCAGTATCATTTTGGTATTAACCCAAAGACAAAGGCTAAGAAGAGCTAAGAAGTTGGTGTGCTGGATAAGTAGTAAGGCAGAGTGGTTGAAGTGGTCTGAGCTGGAGAAGAATGGGAAGAGGTAAGATCAGAGAAATAAAACTTCAGATCCTGAAACGCCTGGTAGTCCATTCTACAAAATGTGGATTTTACTTTAGTTTTAATGAGAAGCCATTGATTGGTTTTGATCTGGGGAGCGTTATGATTTAACAATATTTTTCAATCATCAATTTGGTTTCTACGCATATGTAAAGAATACATTTTAAGTGCATATATAGAATCCCTTGAAATCTGTATTTTTCCTGAAAAACTTGTTCACTTTATAAAACTGCTTTCACTTCTTGACAATGGAATGTAAAAGAGAAATGGCAGTTAATAGTCTTATAATCAGATGTGTTTAAAAAGAAAAGCCAGAAATTGCTACTGCTTAGGATATTGTTATGAATGGCAGGGAGAGATAGAAGAAAAGTAAGGGAATGAGTTATGATGTTTATAAAACAAAAGTTTTGAAAAGGCCGCTTGAGATCTTGTTGTCCAGTAGCTTGCTTCTGGGCTTCCCTGGTGGCATGGTGGTAAAGAATCTGCCTGCCAATGCAGGGAACATGGGTTTGATCCCTGGGTCAGGAAGATCTCCTAGAGAATGAAATGGCAACCCACTCCAGTATTCTGCCTGGGAAATCCCATGGACAGAGGAACCTGACAGGCTATAGTCCATGGGGTCGCAAAAAGAGTTAGACACAACTGAACAACTAAACAACAATAGCAAGCTTGCTCTGAGAGTCAGGATAGTTGTTTATGTTCTTTGTGCAGATTTCCAAGTATAAAGACTTCATATCTTCCTCAGTTGTTCATTCTAACATTTCATTACTTAGGCATAAAATTTATTTTCCTTGAAGCCAATTAAACTCTTCAGTAGTTTGTTAAATTCATTTCTTGATCTGATGTCACAATAGAAAACTGCTCACTATTCTTATAAAAAAAAAAATTTAATACAATTGTTTATTCAAATGTAGCAAGCTTTATCTTCTCTAGGCTAAATGATCCCAAATTCATTCATCTTTCTCAGTTTTTTGTTGCTTTTGCCAGTTTTTTTGCTAGACTCAAAACAATCTACTTTAAAGTATGAATTACTTTTTGTATCATTGCATCATGAGTTGTTTCAAAATTTGTGTTATATGTGTAGCAATCTAACTTTGTGCAAATGATGTGAGAAAGATGACATAGTATTTAACATATTATATTTCTGTGAAAATTTGTGACAGAGCTCATCACATAAGCATGGATTTATTATATATATCAATTGCAAATGCATGTATTTACATGGGATGTGGTTAACACATTTATCCATCTTATATATTTATTTCTTGTTGTAGCACAGAAAAACCACCATTTAGATAATATAATTCCCCAAACATCAGCATTATTATACATATTATACATTACAGATAGACTAGAATAGAACCAAATAGAACTGAATAGAATAAAATAGAATAGATATATAGTTAGGAAAATAGGTAGAATCTGCAGGGGGATGTCACTCCAATACTCTTGCCTGGAAAATCCCACGGACGGAAGAGCCTGGTAGGCTGCAGTCCATGGGGCTGTGAAGAGTCGGACACGACTAAACACTTTCACTCTTCACTTTCATGCGCTGGAGAAGGAAATCACAACCCACTCCAGTGTTCTTGGCCTGGAGAATCCCAGGGATGGCAGAGTCTGATGGGCTGCCGTCTATGGGGTCGCACAGAGTCGGACAAGACTGAAGCGACTTAGCAGCAGCTAAGCAGGGGGATGTAGGTTACTATAACTCTATTACAAGATGAAAGATGTATTGAATGAAGGAGTCTTGGGCAAGAACCCAGGATATGCCTAGATTCAGTCTTGAGAAGATACACAGTTTTCCCTTACAAAGCCTCTTTTCACTGTGATAATTAATATAAAGATAATTACATAAAGAAGCACTTTAAAAGTAGGTATCATTCTCCTTGAACAAAACTAAAAATGCACTTTGTAAATAGTAATGCATTTATAACAAACAAAATCCAGAAATTTCTAACATTGCTTTAATATCTTCTAGCAAAAAGACTAGTTAACAGAAATACCAATACATAAGTATCAGTTTCTGTATAAATTCTGATTGTTGTGATGATTACATCAGAAATTATATGCAATGTCCAAGGCATACAGTAGATGATCAATAAAGGCAGGTATTTTTATTAGCTCTAAGTAAAATCAATGACTAAGCATGCATGGTTCAACAGAGGACACCACACAGGAATCGATGATAGTTAAGACTAGTACAGATGGGAAGGTGGCTCTGTCCACACATTCTAGTCGTTCATTGTCCAGCAACAACAAGTGTGGGCCAGGAAAATCTTTCCCTTGAACAACAGTGGATGCCAAGATCCTAACCGCTCAATACAATCTCTCAAAAAGAAACATTTGGTGGCCTTTGAATAGAAAGTATGATGCCAAAAGAATGCTTTTGGTTCCATATTTTTTAATCTCCAAATTACAAACAGTGGTGTTGAAAAATGTTTCTTGACTGAAAGATATATCATATTCATTAGGGAACCAAAGTCAATCCTGAAATATGTTAGTGTTATATCCTAATGATGGGGCTGAGGGCGATAAAAAAATATTCTAAAGCCCTTAGGAAACAAACTTTTGTGTGTGTGTGTGACACAGATGGTTGGAATAAATTATGGGACTCAATAAAAAGCAGTTTAATTTACTTAGTTTTAAAATCCATTTGGACATTTATCAAAGATCACATTGTGAAATGTATTTGTGCTACTTGGAAGAGTCATGCTAATCAGTCTCCCTCAACTTCACATCTCTCATATCCAACAAAAAAAAAAAGAAAGAAAATAATAGGACAATATTTAAAAGAAAATCTTTCAATTGAAGTCTAAAACAAGATAGCCGAGTTTATGAGTTCAGCAATGACTAACCTTATACACAAATCTAAAACATATACTGACTGATAAAATACATCTATATATGCACAGACACATGTCACATACAATGGCCAAACATGTAATAACTAGTGCTTCTAAAAGGGAGTTAAAACACGTAAGGAGTAATAATTCTGCCTATGACACAAACTGCTGTTAGGTAGGAAGAAATTTCCCCCTCCCCTACTAGGTTCTTCTGGGTGCCTTAAGAATTAAACTGACATAAGACAGATTAACAAGAGAAAATCAAACAAAAATTTTGTAACATGTATACATGGGAGAGACCCAGAGAAACTGAATAACTTGCCCAAATGGCTAAGCCCTCAACTTAAGCAGCATCTTCAACTAAAGACAAGGGAAGATGTGGAGGGTGAGAGAGTCAGTTTTAGGAGGTTATCAGGAAAAGCTTAGTAAACAAAGTGATTGTGATGCAGATTTAAGTCACTGCTTTCTCCACTGATAAAATACTTGGTTATCCTCTTCCAGGCACAGAAATAAAGACACCTTTAAAATGGACATTCCTCTTATAAATATGTTTCTTACAAAAGGGCAACTCTTACCTGGTTTTTGAGCCCTTTTCATGTCTGCTGTTTCTCAGAAAATAACCAATTTAAAATAACATGCCAAAGAGACATATTTTGGGGTGGCAAATTCTGCTCTCCAATACTACCAAATAATTGTTCTCTTGCATTCTGAAAATTGGATGCAATTTTTTTTTTAAGTATAGTCTGATAACATTTTCAACAGATGGAGAAGAAACTACTCAGGATACCCGGAAAAAAAAAAAAAAAACTAATGAAACTCTTTGAATGCTTAAGACATGAAATAAGAAAATGAACAATATTTTCAAATGTACTGAAAAGACTACTCTAGGTACTTTACACACTGACTATATTTATCAAATGTTGCCCAGTAAGTTGCTAAGGCAAGAATGAGAACAGGAAACATGTTTCAGAGTAAGCTACTAGCTTGGAGTTTCTGTGGCTGCCATACATGATAAATTTCAACTTTTAAATGTTTAACGATGTAATGGGGCAAGTGCTACTGGAAAAATACACAAACATGCTGATTTTCAACCCATTTATTCATTCGATCAACACATATCTGGGTACATCTACTTATTTCTAGACACTATATAAGCTAAGGATTCAATGGTTAACAAGACATAGTATTTGCCCTTGAATAATCCTGATGGGTAAGATAGAAAAATAGATGTACAATACTCCATATTAAATGCTAATACAAAATAGGAAAAGAATGAAAAGAGACCATAATACAATAGTTATATCATCCATTCACACTAAATATTTGTGGAGCATATACACTGTGCTAGGCAGTTAGTCCAGACAATAGGGAAACATCAGTGAACAAAACAACCTTATAGAACTTAATGTAGATGATGAATCGACACGTAATTAAAATAAATAGAATGCCAGTTTGCGATAAAGTAAGAAAAGAGGTATAGAGAATGGGAGAAATGAGAGCTACAATTTAAGTGTGGTAGTCAGAATAGACCTTGCCAAAAAGGTGAATTTTACATAAAAGCTTGAAGCTGATAAGAGGCTAGCTGTTAAAATAGCTGGTAGAAGATCACTACAGGCACAAGGAATAGCAAGTAGAAGAGTTGGAGTGAATAAGAACAGCGGGAAGTAGGGGGGGAGGAATAAATGAGCTAGATCATTGATGCCTTATAGGGCACTATGAACTTTACTAAGTAAACTGGGAAGCCATAAAGGTTTTGGAGCTAAAGTCTGACTAAGTATCACTTTAAAATTCAAATAAATCAATGCATTCAATTAATTATGTTGTAATGGGATATTATTCAAATATTCAAATTATTTTGTCTTGTTAGATGAGACTTAAGTAGTGTTCACTATTTGTCAGTTTCTACAATTCGGACTGCAAAGAGATGAAGCCAGTCAATTCTAAAGGAAATCAACACTGAATATTCATTGGAAGGACCGCTGCTGAAGCTGAAGCTCCAATACTTTGGCCACCTGATGAGAAGAGCTGACTCATTGCAAAAGACCCTGAAGCTGGGAAAGATGGAAAGCAGGCTGACAGAGGACGAGATGCTTGGATGGCATCACTGATTTAATGGACGAGTTTGAGCAAGCTCTGGGAGATGGTGAAAGATGGGGAAGCTTTGTGTGCTGCAGTCTATGGGGCTGCAAAGTCGGACATGACTGAGCAACTGAACTGATACAGTGACACAACTTGAAAGTTGTAGCTAGGACCATGATATTATAAATCTATTTGCCAGTTTCTATAACTAGTACAAAATTTTAATTCAGGACTATGATATGAATAATTATTTTCATAGAATGGACTGTAGAACATTATAGACACTTTTGCATGTGTGCTAAGTTGCTTCAGTCATGACTGACTCTGTGACCTTACGGACTGTAGTCCACCAGGCTCCTCTGTCTATGGGAATCTCCAGGAAAGAATCCTGGAGTGGGTTGCCATGCCCTCCTCCAGGGTATCTTCCCAACCCAGGGATCAAACTCACATCTCTTCTGTCTCCTTCATTGGCAGGCAGGTTCGTTACCATTTTAAATGTAAAATATGAAAATTACAGTGAGCCTAACATGTGCCAAGTACCATGGTAAGAGTAAGGAAGATCTTTCTTTCATGCACACGCACAAATTTATAAAAGGTATATGTGTTTATAATGCAATAGAGTTTTTAAAATCTATTTTACTTTTTCCTATAATTGACTAGTTGTGCTTGTTACTTATCCAAGTATATTTAGGCCATATAATCTCATATGTTCTTTAATATACTGTCAGTGCCCTTCACTGTTGGTAATATCATGCAACTTCAGTTCTAAAGACTGAATAAAACTTAACTGTATCCATTCAATACAGTTATTGATCAGTCACCTTTTGTAGGACATTTATGATGTTATGTTTTTGCTTTTGCATAAACAACTTTGGAATGAGCCATACTTCATGTAAATTGTGCATAGAAGTATAACTTTTTTAAGACACAAATATATACAAAATGAAGTTGGGACAAAGGTAATGTACATGTTTAAAATTTTGGTGAGGACGTGTTCATTCACTTCAGTCATGATTGGCTCTTTGCAAACCTGTGGACTGTAGCCCGCCAGGTTCCTCTGTCCATGGAGTTCTTCAGGCAAGAATATTGAAGTGGGTCACCATGCCCTCTTCCAGGGGATCTTCCTGACCCAGGGATCAAACCTGTGTCTCCTGCATCACAGCCATATTCCTTACCCTCTGAGCCACCTGGGAAGCCCTAAGATCTGGGTGTGTTTTGCTAAATGGCTCTAACTATATACCATACAAAATTTTAGTAATTATAGAGTCTTATGAATCCATTAATTTTCCAACTTCTTGACCACTCCTTAAATTTTCTTTGCCAGTCTAATGGGTGAAAAGTCATATCTCATTATCATTTAACTGGCATTTCTTTGACTACTAGTTTGGTTGATACAGTTCCACTTTTTTTATCATCCACTTGTATTCTTTTGTGTGTGTGTGTGTGTGTGTGAATTGCCCATTATTACCCTTTATTTATACACTTATTACTAGAAATCTTTTCCTCTCAGGCTTTCTGTTTCCTCTGTCATATCTAGAAAGTAATAATTAATACTAATTTGAACATATTTGTATGTACTATTACTAGGTACTCTTTTAGGCATGGAGGATGATAGGATAAGACACACTCAAAACTAACAAGGACTTCACACTGTAGAGGAAATGGTGATCATGAAAACAAACCAAAGAACAAGAATAGCCTGTCATTCATTACTCAGAAGATTAAAAATGGATCTTTACAGTTTCATATTGGAAAGCAGAAAGAGAGCCACTGATGGAGAGGGGTTTAGGCTTTTCTTTCCAGACTTTGATTAAAAGCATAGAGATGTTTGATTTTTTTTCCCTCCACATATAAGCGATAACATACAATATTTGTTTTTTCTATGTCTGACATTTCATGTAGCACAATGTCCTTCAAGTCCATTTATGTTGTTGCAAATGGCAAACTTTCACACTTTTTTATGGCTGAAAGTGACAGTCACGCAGTCATGTTTGACTCTGCAACTCCATGGACTGTAGTCTGCCAGGCTACATACCATATTTGGCTATTGTAAATCAGGCTTGTATGAACATTAGGATACTTAAACTTTTTGAATTTGTCTTTTCATTTTCTTCAGATATATACTCAGGAGTAGAATTTCTGGATGACATGGTAGTCTAGTTCTAAGTTTTTGAGGAACCTCCACACTGTACTCCACATTGGCTGCAATAAGTTACAATCCCACCAACACTGTACAAGCTTTCCTTTTCTCGTTATTTGTGGTCTTTTTGAAGATGACCATTCTGAGAGGTGTGAAGTGATATCTCATTGGGATTTTGATTTGAATTTCTTTGATGATTAGTGGTGTTGAGCATCTTTTTATATGCCTGTTGGCAATCTATATGTGTTCATTTAGCCCTTCTATGCCTTTGGAGCATTCCAGTTTATTTACATTTAAAATAATTACTGATAAGTATATATTTATTACCATTTCGCTAATTCTTTGGGGGTTGTTTATAGCTCTTTATTGTTCCTTTCTTCTTATTTTGTTCTTTTATCTTGTGTCTTGATGACTATCTTTAATGTTGTTTGTGGATTCATTTCTCTTTCTTGAGTGTGTATGATAGATTTGGGTCTGTGGTTAACATGAGTTATTTATCTATCTATCTAGATATATAATATATACATATACAGTTTTTTTCAGTTGCCCATCTAAAAGATTTCAAGTATTTTAACAACCCTGCCTTTTTACTCCCCACCTCCTCACTACTACTGTATTTAACATCATATTTTACAACTTTTTGTTTTGTGTATTGCTTAAGTTCTTATTGCAGACATAGATGATTTTACTACTTTTACCTTTCAATCTTCTTACTAGCTTTATACATGGTGGATTTACTACTTTGACTGTATATTCGCCTTCATGATTTTCATGTTTCTTGTTTTGGTCTTTTCTTTTTCCCTTGGAGAAGTCCCTTTTAACATTTCTTATAAAACTGGTTTGGTGGTACCGAACTCTTTTTCCTTTTTTCTTGTCTGTAAAACTTTTTATTTCTTCATCAAATCTGAAAGAAAGCCTTGCCAGGTAGACTATTCTTGGTTGTAGACTCCCCCTCTTCACCACTGTAAATATATTAGGCCACTTCCTTCTGGCCTGCAGACTTTCTTCTGAGAAGTTGGTTGATAGCCTTCTGGGAGTTTCCCAGAACATACCTTGTTGTTTTTCCCTTGCTGTTTTTAAAAATCTAGCCTCTTTTTAAGTTTTGCTTTTCCATTCTAATTACAATGTGTCTTGGTGGGTCCTCTTTGAGTTGATCCTGTCTGGGACTCTCTGTGCTTCCTGGACCTGGATACCTGTTTACTTTCCCAGGCTAGGAAGTTTTCAGCTATTATACCTTTACATATATTCTTTGCCCTTTTCTTTCTCTCTCTCTTCTTATGGGGCCAGTATAATGAGAATGTTACTATGTTTTATGTTGTTCTAGAGATCTCTTAAACTCTTAAACAGTTATTTCTTTTCATTCTTTTTTCTTTTTAGCTTCAGTGATTTCCACTCCTCTGTCTTCCAGCTCACTAATTTGTTCCTCTATCATTTTATTTACTTTTGATTCTTTCTAGTGTATTTTTCATTTCAATTATTGTATTGTTCATCTCTGGTTGGTTCTTTACATTTTCTAACTTTGCTAAAAACCTCTGACTTTTCACTTCATCCATTCTTCTCCTGAGTTCTTTGTTCATTTTCATGATCATTACTTTGAACTCTTTATCAGGCAGACTGCCTATCTTCACTTCACTTAGTTCTTATGGAGTTTAATCTTGCTCCTCTGTTGCTTCATTTTGCCTAAGTTGTTGTTTTAATCTCTGTGTATCTGGTAAATTGTTTATGCTTCCTGACCTGGGGAAAGTGGCCTTTTATTGAAGATGTTCTCTGATTCCCAGCAGGGCACTCCCCTCTCTCTGGTCACTAGAACTGTATTTCTAGAGGTATTGCTTCTGCTTCCTGCACGAGTACTTCTGTTGTGGTGGGCTGTGGGTGGCTGCTGTCTGGTTGAATGCTAGGCCCTGTTGTGTGTGGAAGGTCCTGGCCATGCTTTGGTGGGGCCAAGTCATGGAGAAGCTGATTGTGGAATCCTGGGACAGGGGGTCCCAGGGCTAGTGCTGGCTCCCTGGCTGGCAGAGCCAGGTTCTAGGGGGAGTGGTCGGACGATCAGGATTCCCAAAGGTGGTGTTGGCCCGCTGGTGCGTGGGGCAAGTTCCTGACAAGGCTAGCTATGGGTTCTATAGTATTCCAAATCTGGTGCCTGCCTGCTGACGAATAGGGATGGATCCTGGGACAGAATCAATATAACAAACAGAAAAAGACTCACAGATATAGAGAACAAACTAGTAGTTGCCAGTGGGGAGAGGAAAGGGGGAGGGGCAGATAGAGGTAGAAGATTAAGAAGTACAAACTATGTACTATGAATCACTATGGTGTACATCTGTAACTAATATAATAACGTCACTACATGTCCATGGAGAAAAAAATAGAGACCTGCTTTCTAACTGTTAGAAAATAATAAATGACAATGATATTGATACATGGTAGAAAACTCACTGTTTTGGTTTCCATGACAATGGTGACTATCAGTCAGGCTAGCATGTGGAGGAAATGACTGAGCCCGTCCCCAGAAATCACTTGCCTTTGTTGATTTTCACACATTCATCCAAGTGAGTATATGAATATGCAATTACACATATACTGCAATCAAAGTGATACTTCAAAATACATACATTTGATCATGTCATTCCATTGCTTTAAAAAACTTCCATGATTTCTCATTTCTTATAGGATAAAATTCAAAATCCTAAACTAAAACTAAAACTAAAACAGTTCAGGCCATTCTTATTTCTACTGCCTCCCTCTGGGATACTTTCCCCCCAGCTTCTTGATCTCCAGATATCAGAGTCTTCTTTCCCTTCCAATAGGATAACACTGCTCTTGGTATTTGCAGAGATTACTTTCTCACCTGGAATGCTTTTGATCTCCTCTTTTTTGCCTTCTTAGGGGCTCCCCTGGTGGCTCAGATGGTACAGAATCTGCCTGCAATGCAGGACCCCCAAATCTGATCCCTGGGTCAGGACAATCCCCTAGAGAAGGGCATGGCAACCCACTGCAGCATTCTTGCCTGGAGAATTTCATGGACAGAGGAGCCTGGTGGGCTACAGTTCATGGGTCATAAAGAGTTGGGCATGACTGAGCAACCAGCACTTTCACTTTCAATACTTTTTGCCTTCTTAACTCCTGTTGTCCTTCAGAAATTAGAAGCAAGGTCATTTACTCAAGCTGTCCTTCACTGATTTCCCAGTACTTCAGATATAACAGTTCTCTACATTTTCCCTGATATTGTTATTCATAGTAAATATTATATTTTTGTTTGATTACTTGACAAATATTCATCTCTCTTTCTTATCTGTAAGCTGCATGACCAGAGAATTCATTTCTTTTTTGCTCATCATATCTCTATTTTTTTTCACTATGCCTAGTGTATATTAGGCATATAGTTATTTGTAATATGAATAAATATATGAACAAATATAGGAATATCTCAGTATGTGGAAAAATCATGAGACTTTATTATGTGAGTCAATTTTTTATGTCCAGACGTGTGGATAACTAAGTATATTTAAATACAATTTATTTTATCAGTGAAATAATGTACAGAGGTGATAATGCTGCTTAGGTCACCTGGGAAGTGAACCTAACAAAGAAATATATACACAGGCAGTTTATTTATTGGGAAGTGCTATCTGGATAAGGACCTGTTGGAGTGGAGAATGAAGCAGGATGGACAGAGGAAGCTATATTCTTGGCAACTCCAACACATGTCTCAGATGATCCCATCAGGGACCTCTGCAGTTGGGATGGCCAAAGATATCTTGAACTGAGGCAAGTGCCAAACCTTTATGGCCCTACATCAGTTATTGGATGTGCATTACCATTGGAAAAGACCCTGATGCTGCGAAAGATTGAAATCAGGAGGAGAGGGGGATGACAGAGGATGAGATGGTTGGATGGCATCATCGACTCAATGGAGACGAGTTTGGGTAAACTCTGGGAGTTGGTGATGGTCAGGGATGCCTGGCATGCTGCAGTCCATGGGGTCACAAAGAGTTGGACATGACTGAGTGACTGAACTGAACTGAACCAGAGAAAGAGGCAGGATTCTCAGGTGAATTAGTCTCTTTAGCCAGGGGCAATTTCCAAAGAGTGACTCAGCAAAGAGCTGTCAACCACCAGTAAGCCCAGAATGAATACCTTAGTCTTAACTTGCAGGGAAGGGTGGGAACCTGTGAGGCACATGAGACATCCATTGCAGACAACCAAAATAAACAGCGAATAATTTCAGCAAGGTTCTGTCTCAATCCCAAATATAAACATACTTAAAACTACAAAAGAGTAAACTCTCAGCAAGAAAACCAAGAGACAGCTTTTTAACTGCAGCTGCT
Source organism: Cervus canadensis (assembly GCF_019320065.1). Classification (NCBI taxonomy): domain Eukaryota; kingdom Metazoa; phylum Chordata; class Mammalia; order Artiodactyla; family Cervidae; genus Cervus; species Cervus canadensis. The sequence goes on from NC_057387.1 coordinate 43,490,372, forward strand.
GGAATTATGGTAAATTTTGATTGTGAGAGAGAAGCAACAAGCAAGAAGAAAAGGCTTTGCAGTAATGAGAGAGATTCAGGGACTATTCATTCTAGAGGATATTTTTTCCCTACTTTAAGTCAGCTAAGTCTATAAACCTCCTACTCACACTGCATTTTACCCTAAATCATTCATAGTCAATCATACTCCAATGGTGTATTTCCAGAACATGAACATTGGAGAACATATCTTTAAATACTTAATGTGTAACATTGCATGGCATTTTTCAATTTACAAAATACTATCATATACATTGTCATTTAACTCTCATAATAACCCCATTCATTTAAAACACTTACTCAAAATCATGTGACAGTATCAGTTTCTGAACTAGTGGCTTAATTTTTGTGATGACAAGAAAATTGTCTTTATTATACACTGAGGTGTCACTAATGCCGACCTCAGTGTCTGAAACAGTAGCATTCAATAAGTAATCACTGAATAAATTTCTGACACGGACTTATGTTTTCTTTACTATCTGTGATGTTTATGCCATTACCTGATATATATGCATATATGTAGCACCCGCGTGTGTGTATGTGTATGCACAAGCAGGTTTGTACAGAATACATGATACATGTAGTTGAATAAATTATACCATGTTTATTCCATAAAATAGGACTGATATTTACTCCAGTATCCTTGCCTGGAGAATCCCATGGACAGAAGAAGCTGGCAGGCTACAGTCTATGGGGTCACAAGAGTCAGACATGACTGAGCAACTAATAAGCACACACACACATACATACATATTTATATATATAAAATTCCATTTTTTGAGCAGGAATATTAGAAAAATTTGAATCCATTTGATTTTTAGTCATTATTCTCTTGGTCAATTTGGATAGGAGTTAATCTGGCCTTAGAAAATCAGAAGTGGAAGAAAAGTTTTATGATAAATCAAAGTCTCTAACATTTGGGAGAAAATCACCATCCAAAGAATTTTTTTTTTTTCCCATTGGAGGCTAATTACTTTACAATATTGTGGTAGTTTTTGCAATACATTCACATGAATCAGCCATGGGTGTACATGTGTTCCCCATCCCGAATCCCCGTCCCTCCCCATCCCATCTCTCAGGGTCATCCCAGTGCACCAACCCTGAGCACCCTGCCTCATGCTTCGAACCTGGACTGCCGATCTATTTCACATATGATAATATACGTGTTTCAATGCTATTCTCTTAAATCATCCTACTCTTGCCTTCTCCCAGAGTCCAAAAGTCTGTTCTATACATCAGGGTTTCTTTTGCTGTCTTGCATATAGGGTCATCATTATCATTTTTCTAAATTCCATATATATGCATTACTATTCTGTATTGGTGTTTTACTGTCTGACTTACTTCGCTCTGTATAATAGGCTCCAGTTTCATCCACCTCATTAGAACTGATTCAAATGAATTCTTTTTAATGGCTGAGTAATATTCCATTGTGTATATGTACCACAGATTTCTTATCCATTTATCTGACGATGGAAATCTAGGTTGCTTCCATGTTCTGGCTATAGTAAACAGTGCTGCAATGAACATTGGGGTACAAGTGTCTCTGGTTTCCTCCGTGTGTATGCCCAGCAGTGGGATTGCTGGGTCATATGGCAGTTATATTTCCAGTTTTTTAAGGAATCTCCACACTGTTTTCCATAGTGGCTGTACTAGTTTGCATTCCCACCAACAGTGTAAGAAGGTTCCTTTTTCTCCACAACCTCTCCAGCATTTATTGTTTGTAGACTTTTTGATAGCAGCCATTCTGACCGGCGTGAGATGGTACTTCATTGTGGTTTTGATTTGTATTTCTCTGATAATGAGTGATGTTGAACAGCTTTTCAAGTGTTTGTTAGCCATTTGTATGTCTTCTTTGTAGAAATGTCTGTTTAGCTCTTTGGCCCATTTTTTGATTGGGTCATTTATTTTTCTGGAATTGAGCTGCAGGAGTTGCTTGTATATTTTTGAGATTAATTCTTTGTCAGTGGCTTCATTTGCTATTATTTTCTCCTATTCTGAAAGCGGTCTTTTCACCTTGCTTATAGTTTCCTTCGTTGTGCAAAGCTTTTAAGTTTAATTAGGTCCCATTTGTTTATTTTTGCTTTTATTTCCATTACTCTGGGAGGTGGATCATACAAGATCCTGCTATGATTTATGTCAGAGAGTGTTTTGCCTATGTTTTCCTCTAGGAGTTTTTTAGTTTCTGATCTTACATTTCAATCTTTAATCCAGTTTGAGTTTATTTTTGTGTATGGTGTTAGAAAGTGTTCTAGTTTCATTCTTTTACAAGTGGTTGACCAGTTTCCCCAGCACCACTTGTTAAAGAGATTGTCTTTTCTCCATTGTATATTCTTATCTTCTTCATCAAAGATAAGGTGTAGACAGGTGCGTAGATTTATCTCTGGGCTTTCTATTTTGTTCCATTGATTTAAGTTTCTGTCTTTGTGCCAGTACCATACTGTCTTGATGACTGTTGCTTTGTAGTATAGCCTGAAGTCAGGCAGGTTGATTCTTCCAGTTCCCTTTTTCTTTCTCAAGATTGTTTTGGCTATTTGAGGTTTTTTGTCATTCCATACAAATTGTGAAATTATTTGTTCTAATTCTCTGAAAAATACCGTTGGTAGCTTTATAGGGATTGCTTTCAATCTATAGATTGCTTTGGATACTTCACTCATTTTCACTATATTGATTCTTCAGATCCATGAACATGGTATATTTCTCCATCTATTTGTGTCATCTTTGATTTCTTTCATCAGTGTTTTATAGTTTTCTATATATAGGTCTTTGGTTTATTAGGTAGATTTATTCCTGAGTATTTTATTCTTTTCATTGCAATGGTGAATGGCATTGTTTCCTTAATTTCTCTTTCTGTTTTCTCATTGTTAGTGTATAGGAATGCAATGGATTTCTGTGTGTTAATTTTATATGCTGCAACTTTACTGTATTCATTGATTAGCTCTAGTAATTTTCCAGTGGAGTCTTTAGGGTTTTCTATGGCAATCCACTCCAGTACTATTGCCTGGAAAATCCCATGGACAGAGGAGCCTGGTAGGCTACAGTCCATGGGGTCACAAAGAGTTGGACACAACTGAGTGACTTCACTTCACTATGAAGAGGATCATGTCATCTGCAAACAGTGAAAGCTTTACTTCTTCTTTTCCCATCTGGGTTCGTTTTATTTCTTTTTATGCTCTAATTGCTGTGGCGAAAACTTCCAAAACTATGTTGAATAGTAATGGTGAGAGTGGGCATCCTTGTCTTGTTCCTGACTTTAGGGGAAATGCTTTCAGTTTTTCACCATTGAGGATAATGTTTGCTGTGGGTTTATCATATATGGTTTTTATTATGTTGAGGTATGTTCCTTTTATGCCTGCTTTCTGGAGGGTTTTTAATCATGAATGGATGTTGAATTTTGTCAACAGCTTTCTCTGTATCTATTGAGATAATCATATGGTTTTTATCTTTTAATTTGTTAATGTGGTGTATCACATTGATTGAGAATACTGAAGAATCCTAGCATCCCTGGGATAAAGGTCACTTGGTCATGATGTATGATCTTTTTAATATGTTGTTGGATTCTGTTTGCTAGAATTTTGTTAAGGATTTTTGCATCTATGTTCATCAGTGATATTGGACTGTAGTTTTTTTGTGGCATTTTTGTCTGGTTTTGGTATTATGGCGATGGTAGCCTCATAGAATGAAAGTGGCAGTTTACCTTCCTCTGCAATTTTCTGGAAGATTTTGAGTAGGATAGGTGTTAGCTCTTCTCTAAATTTTTGGTAGAATTCAGCTGTGAAGACATCTGGTCCTGGGCTTTTGCTTGTTGGAAGATTTCTGATTACAGTTTCAATTTCTGTGCTTGTGATGGGTCTGTTAAGATTTTCTATTTCTTCCTGATTCAGTTTTGGAAAGTTTTACTTTTCTAAGAATTTGTCCATTTCTTCCAACCTGTCCATTTTACTGGCATATAGTTTCTGATAGTAGTCTCTTATGATCCTTATTTCTGTTTTGTCTGTTGTGATTTCTCCATTTTCATTTCTAATTTTGTTGATTTGATTCTTCTCCTTTGTTTCTTGATAAGTCTGGCTAATGATTTGTCTATTTTATTTATCATCTTGAAGAACCAGTTTTTAGCTTTTGTTGATTTTTGCTATGGTCTCTTTTGTTTCTTTTGCATTTATTGCTGTCCTAATTTTTGTGATTTCCTTCCTTCTACTAGCCCTAGGATTCTTCATTGCTTCCTTTTCTAGTTGCTTTAGGTGTAGAGTTAGGTTATTTATTTGATTTCTCTCCTGTTTCTTGAGGTAGGCTTGTATTGCTATGAACCTTCCCCTTAGCACTGCTTTTACTGAATCACGTAGGTTTTGGGTTGTTGTATTTTCATTTTCACTCATTGTTTTACATATTTTGATTTCTTTTTTGATTTCTGTAGTTTGGTGGTTATTCAGAAGTGTGTTATTTAGCCTCCATATGTTTGTATTTTTAATAGTTTTTTTTCCCCCTGTAGTTGACATCTAATCTTATCGCATTGTGATCAGAAAAGATGCTTGAGATAATTTCAATTTTTTTGAACTTACCAAGTCTAGATTTATGGCCCACGATGTGATATATCCTGGAGAAGGTTCCATGTGCACTTGAGTAAAAGGTGAAATTCATTATTTTGGGGTGAAATGTCCTATAGATATCAATTAGGTCTAATTGGTCCATTGTATCATTTAAGTTTGTGTCTTCTTGCTAATTTTCAGTTTGGTTTATCTATCCAAAGATGTGAGTGGGGTATTGAAGTCTCCCACTATTATTTTGTTACTGTTAATTTCCCCTTTCATATTTGTTAGCATTTGCCTTACATATTGCAGTGCTCCTATGTTGGATGCATATATATTTATAATTTTTATATCTTCTTGGATTGATCCTTTCATCATTATGTAGTGTCCTTCTTTGTCTCTTTTCATGGTCTTTATTTCAAAGTCTATTTTATCTGATATGAGTACTGCCACTTCTGCTTTCTTTTGGTCTCATTTGCATGAAATATCTTTTTCCAGTCCTCCATTTTCAGTCTGTATATGTCCCTAGGTTTGAGGTGGGTCTCTTGTATACAGCATATACAGGGGTCTTGTTTTTGTATCCATTCAGCCAGTCTTTGTCTTTTGGTTGGGGCATTCAACCCATTTACATTTAAGGTAATTATTGACAAGTATGATCCCGTTGCCATTGACTTTGTTGTTTGGGGCTTGAGTTTATGAACCTTTCTGTGTTTCCTGTCTAGAGAAGATCCTTTAGCATTTGTTGAAGAGCTGGTGAGGTGGTGCTGAATTCTCTCAGCTTTTGCTTGTCTGTAAAGCTTTTGATTTCTCCTTCATATTTGAATGAGATCCTTGCTGGATATAATAATCAGGGTTGTAGGTTTTTATCTTAGTGTTCTGCTATTCCCTTCTGGCCTGAAGAGTTCCTATTGAAAGATCTGATGTTATCCTTATGGGGATCCCCTTGTGTGTTATTTGTTGCTTTTCTCTTGCTGCTTTTAGTATTTGTTCTTTGTGTTTGATCTTCATTAATTTGATTAATACGTGTCTTGGGGTGTTTTGCCTTGGGTTTATTCTGTTTGGTACTCTCTGGGTGTCTTGGACTTGGCTGGCTATTTCCTTCCCCATTTTAGGGAAGTTTTCAACTATTATCTGGTTAAGTATTTTCTCATGGCCTTTCTTTTCGTCTTCTTCTTCTGGGACTCCTATGATTCGAATGTTGGGGCATTTAACATTGTCCCAGAGGTCTCTGAGGTTGTCCTCATTTCTTTTAATTCTTTTTTCTTTTCTCCTCTCTGCTTCATTTATTTCCACCATTCTATCTTCCACCTCACTAATCCTATCTTCTGCCTCAGTTATTCTACTGTTGCTTCCCTCCAGAGAGCCTTTGATCTCACTTATTGCATTATTCATTATCAACTCTTGATTGTACATGATTTATTATTGACTCTTTTTTATTTCTTCTAGGTCCTAGTTAAACTTTACTTGCATCTTCTCAATCCTTGTCTCCAGACTATTTATCTGTAACTCCATTTTGTTTACAAAATTTTGGATCATTTTTACTATCATTATTCTGAATTCTTTTTCATTTAGACTCCCTATCTCCTCCTCATTTGTTTGGTTTGGTGGGCTTTTATCAAGTTCCTTTACCTGCTGAATATTTCTTTGCCTTTTCATCTTGTTTAGGTTGCTGTGTTTGGGGTGGCCTGTCTGTATGCTGGAAGTTTGTGGTTCCTCTTTATTGTGGCTGTTCCTCCCTGTGGATGGGGTTGGACAAGTGGCTTGTCAAGGTTTCCTGGTTAGGAAAGCTTGTGTCGGTCTTCTGGTGGGTGAACCTGGAACTCGATCTCTTCTCTCTGGTGTGCAGTGAAGTATCCAGTAGTGAGTTTTGAGGTGTCAGTGGGTTTGATGTGACTTTTGGCTGCCTGTATTTTTGTGCTCAGGGTTATGTTCCTGCATTGTTGGAGAATTAGCCTTCTATGTCTTGCTCTGAAACTTGTTGGCTCTTGGGTGGAGCTTGGTTTCAGTGTAGGTATGGAGGTTTTTGGAGGAGCTTTTGTCAATTAATGGTCCCTGGAGTCAGGAGTTTTCTGGTGTTCTCAAGTTTTGGATTTAGGTCTCCTGCCTCTGACTTTCAGTCTTATTCTTATAGTAGCCTCAAAACTTCTCCATTCATACAGCACAGATGATAAAACTTCTAGGTTAATGATGAAAAGATTCTCCACAGTGAGGGACACCCAAAGAGGTTCACAGAGTTACATGAAGAAGAGGAGAGGGAGGAAGGAGATAGAGGTGACCAGGAGGAAAAGAGGGGGAATCAAAAGAGGAAAGAGACGTCTAGCCAGTAATCAATTCCCTATTTGCTCTCCACAGTCTGGAACACTCATATAGGTTCACGGAGTTCCATAGAGAAGAGAAGAGGGAGGAAGGAGATAGAGGTGAACAGGAGGAGAGGAGGGGGAGTCAAAAGGAGAGAGACCAATCTAGCATGTGATCAGTTCCCTAAGTTTTCTCCACAACCCAGAACACCCAAGGAAATTCACAGAGTTAAGTAGAAAAGGTGGAGGGAGGAGATAGAGGTGACCTGGGGGAAAAAAAGGAGAGTCAAAAAGAGAGAGAGCAATCAAGTCAGTAATCACACTCCTAAGTAAAAATGGGTACTGAAGATTGGATTCTTTTTTTTTTGTACATGAATGCTCATATAAGCTTTATTTGTAATAGCCTCAAACTGGAAATAACCTGCCTGGAATGTGGGAGACCAGGATTAGATCTCTGGTTTGAGAAAATCCCCTGGAGAAAGGAATGGTTACCCACTCCAGTATTCTTGCCTGGAGATTTTCAAGCATAGGGGAGCCTGGCGAGCTACAGTCCATGGGGTCGCAAAGTGTTGCATAAGTTCAGCTGAGTTCAGTTCAGTCGCTCAGTCGTGTCCGACTATTTGCGACCCCATGAATCGCAGCACACCAGGCCTCCCTGTCCATCACAAACTCCCGGAGTTTACTCAAACTCATGCCCATTGAGTCGGTGATGCCATCCAGCCATCTCACCCTCTGTCGTCCCCTTCTCCTCCTGCCCCCAATCCCTCCCAGCATCAGGGTCTTTTCCAGTGAGTCAACTCTTTGCATGAGGTGGCCAAAGTATTGGAGTTTCAGCTTCAGCGTCTTTCCAATGAACACCCAGGACTGATTTCCTTGAGGATGGACCGGTTGGATCTCCTTGCAGTCCAAGGGACTCTCAAGAGTCTTCTCCAACACCACAGTTCAAAGCATCAATTTGAATATTGGATTCTTAAAGGTACAGAATTGATAACAAATACCAAAAAGCAAAGATTAAAAATCTAGAGTAGAGGTTAGACTCTCAAAAATACAATATTAAAAAAATGAAACAAAATTGCAAAAGTTACATTAAAAAAATGAAATTTGCTTTAAAAATAAGGTCTTTTTTCCAAGGTAATAGTAGGTTTTAAAAATGAAAATTAAAGGAGTAATAAAGAACTTAAAAAGAAATTTAAAAAATTAAAAAATGATAATAGTCAAGTATATCTAGGAATTTCTCTGGTGCTGTTGAGGGCAGTGTGTGGTCAGTTCAGTTTCAGATTGTTCATTGTTCCACCTTATACTTCTTCTTAAGGTCTATAGGTCCCTTTCAATGTAGCCAGTGCTAACTGCAGGGTTTTAATCTGTTGCACCTGTCACTTCCAAAGCCTTTCCCTCTTTGTTTATTTTGGCTTCCTCTGTTTGCAAGTGGCTTCAGTATCTAACTTCTGCCCTGACACAAGATGGTGAAGGTGGTCACTTATTTAGGCTCACTTGTTCAGTTGTGCTGCGGGGAGGGAGGAACAGTGCAAAGAGTATCACTGGCGTGTGTGGGGAGTGCTTGCAGTGTCTGGGCCACACTGGGTTTGCACCCACTCACAGCATGTGTGCTTTCCATGTCTACACTGTCCAGGCTCCAGGTTGCTCTGCAGGTTGTTGCTGTCTAAGGCCAGCCCTGGGTTGCGTGCACTTCCCAGATCTACGCCGCTCCTGTTCAGGTTCTCGGGTACTCCACAAAGGCACAGACTCGGTTGGGCCTGCGTTTCGTGCCCTTCCCAGCTCCGAGTAGCTCAGGCGACCAGGTGGTTGGCAAGCGTACTCTTCCCAGCCGGGTGGTATGTCTTATCACCTCTCTGGTCCCAGTTGCCCGGTTTCCTGGGTGCACAGTGGGAGCGCTGTCTCAGGTGTGCCGTGTGTCTCTTCTGGGGCGCTGATTTCTGGCTGCAACCCTCCTGATGGATGTCAGCCGTCCAGGATCTCAGGAAGACTTGGTTAGCAACTGGGAGCCTCACAGTTCGGTAGGGGATACCATCTCTGCAGCCAAGTTTGTCCCTTTCCTTCTGGCTCTGGCTGTCGCCCGCCTGCCTCCCCGCCTCTGGCAGGGGATGGGCCGGTCCACAGCCAGCTGACTCTCCTCTGGTATTGGCTCAGTCCTTTGTTCTGTGAGCAGGCCCGGCAGTGCCTTAGGTTAGAGCTTTTCATGGGAAAGTTCTCTCTCTCTCCTCTTTTTTTTTTTTTCCCTTTCTGGCAATCCCAGTTTGGGTAGCTATCTCATGCTAGCTCCCTCAGATTGCCCTCAAGGCATTTAGGCCCGGTCCTTACCCTAAGCAATGCAGCCCACACCTCCCTGTTCAGCCCCCGCTTGCTGGTGGCAGATGCAAGCATCTGGGCTACTTCTCTGCTGGGAGTTGCAGTTAGGCATGAAATCTGTGGGTTTTATTTACTTATTTTTTCCTCCCAGTTATGTTGCCCTCTGAGATTCCGAAATTCCACACAGACCTGCTGGTGAGAGGGTTTCCTGGTGTTTGGAAACTTCTCTTTTAAGACTCCCTCCCTGGGATGTGTCTCTGTCCCTAACTCTCTTGTCTCTCTTTTTATCTCCTATATTCTGTCCTACCTCCTTTTGAAGACAATGGGCTGTCTTTCCGGGTGCCCGGTGTCCTCTGCCAGCCTTCAGAAGTTGTTCTGTGGTATTTGCTCAGTGTTCAAATGATCTTTTGATGAATCTGTGGGGGAGAAAGTGGTTTCCCCATCCTATTCCTCCGCCATCTTAGGACTGCCCCCTTGAAGAATGTTTCAAAAATTGCTTAATTTTTGAGTAAAGCAGGGACATAAAAGCACGTGGAAATCTACATGTTTATTGTGTTTCTAAGTTTGTGGTACTGAATAACTTTCCAGAAATGAAAGATGACTCATAAACCTTCCTTCTGACTATAGTAATAATAGTAATATTCAATTATGTAATGTAAATTATTAGGCTGAGATGCATTTTGGTAAGTTTGCACCTTATTAGATGAGCTGTCTTGCCAAAGCCTACAAAAAAATTAATGTGGAACACCTGATATTTGACTGTGCTTCCAGATGGAGGGACAGCTTGACAAATGCCATCATAATTTACAACTTTAAAAAGTGTACTGTGAATGCATTTGCAGTAAGCTTCAAACAGCTTGGATTATTTACAGGTACAACTGTGTTTAATGTGGAATTTCAATGGATTTAAAATATTATTAGATTCAATCACTGATCATGGAGTATAGGTGTGGCATATGAGCAATGTAGTTATATGCCTTAATTAAATATCTCAGAATAGAATACATCTGTTTGGTGAGGTTGAGGGAATGGTAATATAACATTTAAATTTTATATTTGATTATTGAGTACCACTGAAGAATCTCTCATCTTTGGAAAGGCAGCAGCATATTTGGGGCTTATCCTGTATAGTGGTTTAGGAGAATAATACTCACATAAAATAAAAATGGAAATACAGTTCTAACTCTTAAGGATAACAGGACACTTATACCCATAAAACAACCAAAAAAGAAGTACGGATTGCTAATTGATAAGATCTGTATTAGTGTGCAACCTAAAAGAACACTTAAATCTATATCTCTGTGGTCAGGAAATAAGTAGAACATTGAGAAGAATAAATGGTAAAGTGAAACTACAGTTTCTAAAACAAACTGGTTAGTGTGTAAATCTACTTCAGGACCTACTGAGTTCATTCAGTCACTCAGTATTTCTCTTGTATGTTTCAGTCCTGGCTTAGAAACTGAATATTCAGTAAGCTACCAAGCCAGATATGTACCCTTGCTTTCTGGTGCTTACATTCTAAATAGATGACATATATTAAACAAATCACACTCAAATAAACAGGCAAATAAAATCTGACAGGGCTATGGGGCTTCCTTTGTAGCTCAGTTGGTAAAGAATCTGCCTGCAATGCAGGAGACCTGGATTCCATCCCTGGGTCAGGAAGATCCCCTGGAGAAGGAAATGGCAACCCACTCCAGTATCCTTGCCTGGGAAATCTCATGGACAGAAGAGCCTGGTGGGCTGCAATCCATGGGGTCGTAAAGAGTCAGGCACGACTGGGCGACTAACACTCGCTTACTTATTTATGGAGAAAAAAATAGGGTGCCGTGAAAGGATAACAGAGGACAGGGTGGGTCTAATTTTGTTGGTGGTGGGGATGGGTCAGGGAAGGTTTCTTTGAGATCTAAGGTACCAATGGAATGGAGCATATGTACAAAGGGAGAACAGTGATAGAAGAACGGAAGATTACCTTGTAACCGGAACACAGTGACTCTTGGAAAGAGAAGCCCTAGAGTGAAGCTGCAGAAGAGGGGAAGGGCTGGTTATTCACAGGTCACTATGAAGTTTTATTTTCTTCTGAATGCAGTGGGAATCATCAAAGATTTATTCTGTGTGTGTTTTATGAGCCAATTAATACTTTTTAAAGCTTAATCTGTAGTGAAAAAGAGTAAGAACAGAAGTTGCAATACAATCAGCTTAGCTCTTGGTGGGTTCAGTGAAAGTGGAGAAATAAAGAAATGTTCCAAGATGTATTTAAGAAGTTGAATCCTGAGAGCTTGGGGATGCTCATTAAATATGGGAGAAAAGGGAGTCAAGAAAGATTTCGAGGTTTCTGTGTAGCTTTCTACATTCTCTTAATACACTGCTTAAGAAAAATGTATCCATCTCCTAGTAAATTTCAGGTTCTGGAAGGTAATCTGGTGGTTTGTTTAAAGAAATCTTCCCACCCACTTATGATAGTGAGCACTCACACCCCATTCAGTTCAGTTCAGTTGCTCAGTCGTGTCCGACTCTTTGCGACCCCATGAATCGCAGCACACCAGGCCTCTCTGTCCCTCACCAACTCCCAGTTTACGCAAACTCATGTCCATCGAGTCGGTGATGCCATCCAGCCATCTCATTCTCTGTCATCCCCTTCTCCTCCTGCCCCCAATCCCTCCCAGCATCAGGGTTTTTTTCCAATGAGTCAACTCTTCACATTAGGTGGCCAAAGTATTGGAGTTTCAGCTTTAGCATCAGTCCTTCCAATGAACACCCAGGACTGATCTCCTTTAGGATGGACTGGTTGGATCTCCTTGCAGTCCAAGGTACACCCCATTAATTCTGTCCTAATCCTTCTTTTACCTTCCAGGCAGACATCTCTGTCTCCTATTAGTTTGCTCATTTCTGAGTAACTTTAAATCAGAGTGATGTTTCTTCTTGAAGACTATAGCCAGAGCACCTAACACAGTGTTTGGTAATGAAAATGTTCCATAAATATTTATTGAATGAAATGATAAACTAATGAAATAATAATGATAAAGAGGAAATACTAGAACCCAAGGTGCTCACTGTCTAGCCAAGAGAACTAAGAAGTGTGATAAAAACCTTAACAGAATTAAGCAAGAAGCGTTTCAGGAGAAGGGAGGACGATGGAGGGAGAATGAAGAGAGACATCTGGAGTACAGATATACCCAGAGGAGAATATTTTCTGGATTGAGACCACCTCCAAATGAAATAGCTCCCCTCTCCCCAGCGAGCTCTAAATCAAAACGTTAAGGAACAACTCTTGATAAGAGCTTCACATTTTAGATTTTTTTTTTTAAGGCCATTAGAATGGATTGTCCTGCAAATATACAACCTTGATTTTGTACCACCTACAGACAGGACTTACTGCTTGCAGCTTCTGACTGTAGAAATTTTTGCTCACCTCTATTCCTGGCCCCTCTTCTCGTCGCCCCCGCCTCGTCCCCGCTCCCAGGGATCGTCCATTTTCAGAAAACCCTTGCCCTTGCCTGTTCCCGCCTATTTGTTGAATGCACAGAGGAACATTTACTACCTTATCCCTGAGGAATTCTGAAGCTGCAGTTGCCAAAAAACAATGTTGCTGCACCTCGCAGGGTTCCTGCGGAAGGAAATAAAAGGAATAATTTGTTACTTAGGGCGCCGATTGTTTCTACCTTTAATCCTGTGGTTCTCTCACATCTAGCCCCCACCTACCTAGCTCTGCCTCGAACAGTTTATAGAGCAAAGGCCAGTCCCGAACGCCGGTGCGCTCTCTCCCTCCCCTCCTGCCGCGAGTAGCAGGAAAACAAGCTGCTAGGTGGAGGGGCGGGAGCCGGGGCCGGGCTCCAGCCGGCCGGCTCTGCCCGCTGCGCGGGGCTAGAGGAGCCGCAGGGCCCCGCGCGCAGCCCCGCCCCGGGGGCGGCACCGCCCGGCGCCCGCCCCGCCTCCGCGCCTCCGGCCCTCCGCTTCCTATTTCTAGGGGCGCTCGGGCAAGCTGTCACTTTCGTCTCTGGTTGAAGCCTGAGGGCGCGGAAGGGTTCGTGGCAAGGAAACTCCAGGCCCTGGGCATCGCCATGGCCCCTGTGCTAAGCAAGGACGTGGCGGATATCGAGGTACCGACTGCGCGCGGGCTGGCGAGGGGCGGGCGGGGAGCGCAGCTGGTGGGTGCCCGAAAGGGCGCTGCGGCCACCGCCGGGCGGGGAAAAGAGTGGGCGCCTCGGGAAACTTTGCTTCCGCGGGAAGTCTGCGGAGGAGGAGGAGCAGCGGAGGAGCCGGCGCCCGTGTGGGCTGGCGGGGAGAAGAGTGGGAGTCCGCGGCTGCAGGGCTGTCCTTCGCGTTGGGACCTGGCTGTTTACTTCGGAGTCGGGGTCCGAAGTTTCTGGGTGGCCGTTGAAGAACTAGAAGAGCTCGAGGGAGATGGACTTTTCATAAGGGCGCTCATCTCCCAGTCTATCCCGCACCTCCTGTTTTTTCCCTGTAAGCGTTTTGGGATACCTGTCTGCTACCCCCACCTCCAGTCGCTGAATTCTGCATATTTGCAAAGGTGGAGGATAGAAATAATGGAGATCTGCATGTAAGCTAATGCAGCCCTGCTAGCCTTAGTATTGCTTATGAAAGTAACATAGGGAAGAACGGGATAGGGTATTGAGAACATGAAAAATACAGTGCCTTCAGAAATACAAAATAAACTGTATATTCCTCTTCTCAACAGTTTTTTATTTTCTCTTGCACTCTGTTTCTGTAAAAATGTCATCTTTCTTCCTGTGAATAAAGCCCACCCTGAAGTAACATGATCGTTTCCTTCAATTTCTCCCTAGGAGGATCTTTATGTATGCGACGAGAGAGATATAATTTCAAGCAGTGATTTTAGACATACTAATCTGGTGTTCACAGTTCTGAGCTAAAATAAACTGCTTTTTAGTTTTTTGTTGTGTTTTGTTTGGGGCTTTTTTAAAATTTAAGTCTTATTTAATCTTGATTTATTTCATGTACTAGATAGAAGGATTAGTTGGAGTCATGTACATGTGTTTTCTTAAGAAATGACATTTTCCTTTCCTCCGTCCTTTCAGTCAGTGGCTTAAGTAAAACTTTAAAACCACCTGTTTGCAAAAGAGCTGCTTTTGCCACTGTGTTGCCTCTAACATTGATTGTAGGAACTTTGTGTTCTGTTTGGGGGATGGTAGTAGTGTTTTCTCCAGACTCCGTACTTGGTTTGAAAAATCCATCCTAGTAATTAGAGCCAAAGTATGACTGAGCACACACGCACATGCTATGTGTTCATGTCTACTTAATTTTACTTGTGGTTTCTCTTGTGGATAGTTTACTTTTTCATATTGATCTGTGTGATATATTTAACCCCAAAATTTATTCATGCACAAGGTAAAAGATGATTGATTTATGTTGTCCTTTCTGGTCCTTGTTACTTTGACTTAACCACCCCCCTCCCCCCCTCCTTTTAAGCTAACTCAAATAGTAACCTTCTGACAACATTCATGTGGTACTGATGTACTGATTTCAGAGTTAAGAATGTCAGAGGGCTGGTGGCTTTTGGATTTTGAATTTCTTTATCGGTGGCTCTTTTGCATTTGTCCATGAAATCAGTTCTTAACCACATTACACTAAGGAAAAGATGCCACTGAAACATTAATGACCAGTTTAATTTCATGACTTGTTTCAACTAAGACTATTTAAGAAGTTCAGACCCTTACATTTACTCACCTCAATCTAACCTTAGTCAGCCTGATATTACTTGTACTATATATAGAATAGTGGTATTTAAGCTTCTTCAGCTTTTCTGTAATTCACACATGCAACACACTTTAATCAGTAACATCTTTCATCACACATAGTTATTTTCTTTTCCCTCAAAGTAATATCCACGATTCCCGAGCTAGAGTACCATGAAAGAGCATGAAATTCATCATTAAAATATAATGCAGTGCAGAAAAATACATTAAGTCTAGAGGAACACATTCAAGCGTAGATGTCTCAGGTGATCCTATTGACTCACCAAAGTTCATTTTTTTGAATGAATTATAAAGGCTCAGTTTTCTATCAGATTTGAATGCATACATTGGATTTGGTTTTTTTGAATGAATTCATTAAAACCATTGTCTAGAAATTTATCTGCTTGTGACCATTGCCTTAGTCTCAAATATGTGAAGCATGCCATCTTTAAAAAAATTATCAGTATAAAACAGAGTACATGTTCAATTGACAAATGTGAAAAGAACAGAAGGTGATAGTGACAACCCACTATAACAGTGGTTTAATTTTCCCCTTAAGCTACCTATAGAACCTCAAGTTGCAGTGAAGCAGCCAAGAAATATTTTATTTCTGGGGCAAAAAGTTATTGAGGTTTAGAGAGTTATTTTGTGTGCTCACTCCATATTTCTAACCTCAATCCAATATCGCATCAGGGTTTGAAGGGCTGAGAGCATAAAAGACAGTCAGAAGGTCACCAGATTCCAAAACTAAAATATCCCTGGGGAGAAAGATAGGCATAGCAAGGATGCCGTAGTAGATGACAGGTACTCGGCAATAGAACCTAGCTCACATACTCAAAAATTACTGTCAATGTATGAGAAATCAGATATTTTCCCAGATATGTTAATACGGTTCAGGACCACATTGTTCTGGGATCTGGAGCAAATTGCCTGTGGTTGAGGTCTAGTTCTACACCTTTTTAGACAGGTGACTTTGTTTAAATACCTAACTTCTCTGTGTCAAATTTGCATGATTTGTTAAGTAAGGAAAATAATCAGACAAGATAATAAATGTGTCACACCTTGACATCTTCTCAAGAAAATAACAAAATATGATAAAATTTTTGAACAACTAAGGAAAATCACTGCCTATGAAATAACTTATTTTAAAGTTCATTAATGGTAGCTATAGACTTTAAAAAGATATTTTACTTTGTGGGCTTACTTTTAGGATACAACTGAATTTTATCAAGAATGACTTTTGAATACAAATTCTTTGGGGAAGGTTTCAAAAAAGGTGACTGTCAGACATTGATCACTTTCCCTGACCTCAGCAATACCTTCACAATAATTCACTTAGTTTGAATCGACGGCTGGTCTAATGTCAGTATCTGTACTTTTAAAAGCAAGTAAGAATGATTTTGGAAGAGTTCACTTTTGTTCAGTGTCTTGTTCCTCTCCACTGACATGGATAATTGAGAATTTACTATAGAAGTATAGCTGAAGAAAAATGTGTGCAGGTACAGTGAACTTTTAATTAACTCTTTGGATATTAATAATTCTGGTAAGTATTTATAACTGAACTGAATTGCAATCTCACATTCTACTATATCCACAACCCCAAGTCAAGATTTATTCTTAGAATTATCAGTTAATGACTCTTTGGTAGTTATAAACTCATTTCAAATTTACTGTGAATAAAAAAAAAAAGATTTCAGTCCAATATCCACAAAATCATAATACTTTTAAAGTTAAATAGAAATGTTTTTTGAACAACTGATCCTATAACTTCTATTCATTTGAGAAGACAGTCAAAAATTTTGTGTTTATTAATTAAGAAAATAGTATAATAAAGTGATGGCTTTGGGAAATGGGAGTATAATGGTGTAACAACTTGGAGAAATTACATTTTTAGGAGAATTTTGAAAAAAAGGCTAATTAGTTGGTAGAGGTGGTAAAAGATATTGCAAGAATACCCTTTATTATAACTGCTTTTGCCACTGGGGAGGGAGGAGGTAGATCCCAAGAAGAAAATAAGGACTCAGCTTTGCAGAAGGTATGCATTATTTATTTATATAAACCTAAATGTTTTTTTAAGTCCAGTTTTGTTTCCTTGCTTTTATTGATTGGGTGCCACAAGTCTCTGGGAATGCTCTTGACTTGCTAAGGCTTTTAAAGCATTAAAACTAAAATTTCATTTTTAATTTGTTTTGTGAGTTTGCATTGTTAAAAATATACTTGTTCTCCCTACTCTAAGCTGTCCTGTGGACAATACTTAATTTTAAAGTATTTCTCCTTTCTAAGGAATTGAGCTGGGCAGTAGAAACGTGCCTATTGATGTGATTTGGAAAGTTACTCCAAATTTGGAGTTATTTCAGTGGAAGCTTCTTGTAGCTTTAAGGTACTATACACATTCCTATAGTTAAGAATGGTCATATATATATATACATATATATATATTTCATTATAGTTTTTCTTCTAAATTCTGCCTCCTACACATGAATTCAGATGACTCACTTTCAGTGGTTTAATTAAAAACTGTGAGATTAATGACTAATGATGAATCTATCACTAGGGAGATTTTTAGATTGGATCTGCTTAATCTTAATTATAGCAGATAGTGTTGACTGATTGCTTAATTGTAAAAGTGTGCTAAAACTCAATAGCCTCCTTTCTTACACTGTAGAAGGAATATCCAGTTTTGGAAAGCTCCACATTTGCAGTGAGGAATTAATAAGAATCCTATGCAGACCTCTAATCAAAATGCTGAGATAATTGGATGATCATTAAGCAATCATATCTTTCCTTAACTATTTTAATACAGTATTTTACCATACTCTGTATATGAACTGGCAAAACAAGAGCTTAAAAATAGGATAAACAGGCATGGTCACCTGTGGGAGAATCAAATAGCATAATGTTAAGTCACAATATTAGAAACACTAAAATTAAAGACAGACTGAAAAATATTTCACGTCATGAAATAACGTGACAACGAAGCCATAAGACATTTGATATAGTCTAGGCCTCAGTGTGGCTAAAAAGGTTGAAAATTATAACTGGTCAATTTGCCTTTCTGCTTCTTAGCTAAATGGACACAATGATAAATAGTCCTTAAAACTGTAAAGAAAATTCTGTGTCATTTATATCCTGCCTTAATTAAAAAATACTTAATAAGGCATTCTAAGATTGTAAATTTATCTATAATCAGGATTTTGATTTTCAAATGTGACATGCTTGCCTTCTGGACTTCATTTCCTCTTAATCCTCCATATTAAGACAGAAGGTGTTTTTTGGCCTCAAACATCAATAATGTGGGTGTCCATAGATATCCTGGAGCCAGTTATACTACTGATAACTCTTAATAGGATTATGTCTTTCCTGTGGTTTATAATTACTACTGCTTCCATTGCTTTTAATTAAAATGTTATACTAGTAGATATGAAACATCTGTATTTAATTCAGCATATAACTTTTCTTTCAGACTCTTCACCATAGTTATCTATATATTGATGTTAGGAACTCATTATATTTATATAAAATTTTTGATTTTGTACTTCACAAAATTAAGCTTCATTTCATGGTTAGTTTAAAAAACAAAATAGACACACTGTGTTAAAACAGGCCTGTGTTCACATCCTGGCACCATTATTATATATATTTTTTATTTATATGATTGTGCTCAAGTTGTTTCCTAAACTGTCATTTCTTTCTTTGTCAGTTGGATTTAATCTTAATTTATTTCATGTACTAGATAGAAGGATTAATTGGAGTCATGTACATGTAATGCCTCAGCACCTGTCACTTGAAATATATACCTCTTGAATGGTAGTAGTTATTTTAAATATTACGATTTAATGTATGTTATGCATATGTATTATATAAATGTCATTTGGCTAGAGTATTGTTCAACTCCAAGAATGAACTAGTGGTATCAAAGGCTGTTAAAATATGTGAGGAAAGAGAGAGTTAATGAAGTTAAAAGAATTATGAGAGAGGCTTATTATTGATTAAAAAATGTTGCAAACATTATTTTTGTCAGTATTAACAATGAGATGGGGGAGTTTTTGAAATTCAGGTCAAATTAAAAGGACTGTCTTCATTTTGCTTTTTATTTCTATTTAAAAATATTTTTAGTACCCGCTGAATAGCAAGCCCTATAGTGTAAGCTGTAAAAGATTTAGAGGAAGTATGTGGTGAAGGTTTTTTCTATATAGGATTGTCCACATCTAATACACTGTGGCAGAGAGTCAAATGTAGGAGTCCTCCTACTCCTAACCCTTGCTATTTCACTGCATTTGTACATGTGGATTGAATTGTTGGTGTTTTTCTGAATGTTTTTATGACTAGATCAGGTCAAACCATTGGTGAAATTTACTTCTTGGCATTCTCAATGGTATTCAGAAGGGATTATTGTTATCCTTCTGTGAAAAGAAACCCTTATGTGTCATTATTTTAAGAAAAAGTGCCCAGCTCCATATGTCTTGTGTTTAACTGGACTAAACTTACAGTTTCTTTAAGCCATCATATTAGCTTCAAAGAAAGTTTTTTCTGGGCTTCTAAGCATCCTTACACACACTATATTTGTATAGTACTTTATACTATATTATATATTTATATATTATATATTTAATATATATTATATGTTTAATACATATAATATACTGTATATTACAGTATTATATACTATGCTATATATATATATAATATTATATATTTTGTAACTGTTTTAAGTCCAAGGGAGGAGGGAATTGGAGATCAGCCTATTTTGCACCAGGAAAAGGTAAAGTGTGCCCTTTCTAAAGGATGACTCAGATAATAAACTTTTTGCATTACATTATAATAATTTAATTTCTTTGAGGATTTCAGCTTGGTTGTGTAATAGCATTCTCACTATCCTCTACCTCTATCATAATAATTAAAGAGACAATCTGTGTTCCTACCTCCCAGGTGCTTGGAAATTGATATTATGAGTGCTTATGAATGTCCCCTTGAGGCAATCCTGACTAGGCCACTTTGAAGAAAAATCTCTTCATCAATAATGAAGCCCTGAGGGCCACTTCTCAGGGGACCAACACAAAATTACATGTCAACTCCAGGCCTGATTTATACAGATGGTGCTCAAGGATGGAGCCTGACTGCACTTCTCCCTCCCCCAATATTTTATTACTTACCACTCTCTGCTGATCCTCCCCATGCCCCTTCCCACTTTCACTTCTCTCCCCAAACTTCAGCCTCCAGTTTTCACTTTGTTTTTACCTACTCAAGATTGACTCCTCTAGGTAGATCCACTTCTTTAGTCCTTGTGAAATCCTTTGAATGATGTTAAAAATTGACCATAGTAGCATATTAAAGCTTTAAAAATCTTAGTATATTTAATTAAAGCCAGGTGAAGATCTTCAGCAAAACAATAGAAGATAATGTGTATTTACTATATGTTAATGAAAATAAGCATCCTGGGATAGGGGCCAAGCTTGGGCATATTTTTGCTCCACAAGTCAGATCCTTTGCCTCTGACCTTGTGGAAGTCACTCAACCTCTGGGAAGAGTCTGCTGATTCCTCAACAAGTTTGTTATTGATCAGTCTTTCAATGATGGTTTGTAATAAAATATGGGAATGGTGAAATTGTTTGGAAACATGACCTGTTGGGTGATCATATTAAGGAAATGCAAGATGGTGGTGTCAGAGCTAGTGTATTTTACATGCTATACAGGATTAAGTGTACCATTTTTACCAGCTGTGTGGATTTGATGTACGTATTCATCTGATTTTTACTTTTCTCATGCTTGCCTGCTTCCTTTTCTTTTTAAATCAAATAAATAAGTCTAAATCTCCCCTGAGCATGCCGAAGAAGTCTGATTTTTCTATATATGGCTGGAGTTCTGTGAAGGTGATCTGGAATTCGTAAATTCATACTTTTGTATGTCTGTAGGATGCTGCTGTCTTTAACTAGGAATTAAGAACAGAGATTCCAAAAAGGAATCAGTTTTTCCAGTGTGCTTTTTGATTGATAACTGTCAGTGGAAACTAGAGTACAAATAGTTGGGTCCCCAGGCCCACAGAAATACAAGTTACTTTTCTCTGACTCTGCACCACAGTGTCCTCAAAATTTGGGGGATCTTCTGCTAAATATTCTCTCACGACAGATTTTGGGGAATGCTGGTGTAAAAGTTTGATATCCTTAGTAATTCAAACAGAAAGTTATTCAGTTCCACTTCGCAGATGCCTGAGATTAAAACATGACAACTTTCACAGCAAAATACTCTTTTTGAGGGGTTAATTTTCATTAAAACATTTTTTCATTTCTCTAATTTAATTTTCAAATTATTTTTAGTGATCATTACAGAAGATTTCAAAGAAACAAAAAAGAAGACCCCAAACATACAGTCACACCATATAAAACAGTCATGCTAATAGTAATTTAGTACTATCCTATACATGAGGTTTTTTTTTCCCCCTAAATAGTTTAATCATATACAATATTTATTTATTTATTGAGGTGTAGTTGATTTACAATGTTAGTTTCAGGTGTACAATATTATGATTCAAAATTTTTATATATTATACTCCATTTCAAGTTATAAAATATTAACTATATTCCCTGTGCTATACAATATAACCTTGTAGCTTATTCATTTATACATAGTACTTTGTATATCTTAATCTGCTACCCATATCTTGCCCTTTTTTCCTTTCTTCTCCCCTCTGGTAACGACTAGTTTGTTCTCTGTATCTGTGATTATGTTTCTTTTAGTTATTTTCATTCATCTGTTTAATTTATTTTTTGATTCCACATATAAGTGTTAACATGTAGTGTTTGTCTTTCTCCGTCTGACTTATTTCACTAAGCATAATACCTTCCAGGTCCATCCATTTTGTTGCAAATGACAAAATTTCATTCTCTGTTTGGTCCATCCATTTTGTTGCAAATGACAAAATTTCATTCTCTGTTTGGTCCATCCATTTTGTTGCAAATGACAAAATTTCATTCTCTGTTTTGGCTGAGTAGTATTCCAGTGTGTACACACACACACACACACACACACACACACACACACCCCCCATACACACACACACACACACACACCCCATACACACACACACACACACACACACACCCACACACACCCCATCCACCAGCAAGCAGGCTGCCTTAAGATCCTTTGAACACACAGCCTCTGCTGCATATGGCCCTGTCCACCAGTGGACCTGGGACTAGATCCCATGCACCAGGGAGCAGGCATTAGAACTCGTATCCCTAGGGCCCTTCAACCAGAGACTCCAGAACCCAGGTCTTCTATCCCGGTGGGCAGGCAGTAATCCCAGAACCCGGTGAGTTCCAGTCCCACCTGCTAGTGAGTGGACACCAGCTCCAGTTCAGTTACAGCTTGGTGGCCTGCCATGGCAGGGTCTACCTTACTTGTCACAGGCCGACACCGCTCTGAGAAACCTTGGCCAGCCGCCCCAGGTTCTGACTCACCAGTGAGTTAACACAAGCCTTTAGACACCCTGGGGCCATGCAGCCGGAGACCCTGGGAACTGGCTCTGCCCAACAGTGAGCTGGCACTAACCCTGGGATCCCATGGACCCTGGCCCCAGTGTCCCATGGAGCCTGCCCATGTCCAGCACCAGCCTCAGACTCCACCAACCCTGGCCCAACCCACCAGCAGGCCAGTATCAGTTCTGAGATATCATGGACTCCTCAGCCAGTTGCCCTGACTTCCAGCTTCATTCACCAGCACCAAGTTTGGGACACCCAGAAACTCACAGCCTGCCATGGCAAGAACAGGCGTTATCCACCAGCAGACAGACACTAGATCCAGGAATCTTAACCCTGCATCCACCTACTCCAGAACCAGCTCTGCCTACCAATTAGCCAGTACAAGTCCTGGGACCTCCTGGGGTTTTCCAGTCAGCTGCCCTGTGACCTGGTGCTGCTAACCAGTAGCTGGCAGCCTCTGCACAAGGCAAGACCTAGAAACCAATGGGACGAAGGAGCAGCCACATCTACCAGACCACCCACTGTAGTCAGCCTGCCGCAACAGATGTACCCATGCAGGCTTCATAGGTGCGTCACTGAAGCTTATAGCTCTAGTGATCAGAGGGGACTATACTGCTAGGATGCATAGGGCATGTCCCACAGAAGGCCACATTTCTCAGGTCAGGAAATGCAACCAAGCAACCAGATACAGAGAAATAAAAACAGCAATTTAGACACAATGAGACGACAGAGGAACATGTTCCAACGGGTTAAGGTAAACCCCCAGAAGGAAAACTAAGTAGAGATAGGCGATCTACCAGATGAAGTGTTTAAAGTAATGATTGTGAAGATGATCAAAGAACGTGGGTGAAGAATGGATGAACAAAGTGAGAAGATAAAGATTTATAACAAACAAAATATAAAGAGAAACCATTTAGAGATGCAGAATACAGTAGTTGAAATGAAAAATACACTAGAAGGAATCAACAGTAAATGAAATGATACAGAGGAATGGATCAGTGAGCTAGAAGACAGAGTAGTGGAAATCACTAATGCTGAACAGAAAAAAGAATGAAAAAAATGAGGACAATTTAAGAGATCTCTAGGAAAACATACTAAAAACTATCTCATAAAAACATAGTAACATTTGCATTATAATTGCCCCAGAAGAAGAGAGAAAAGTAAGAGAACAAGTTTGAGGGTATCATAGGTGAAAACTTTGCTAGTCTGGGAAAGTACACAGACATCCAGGTCCAGGAGTCACAGAGAGGCCCAAACAGGATCAACCCAAAAAAGATAATGCTAAGATGTATTGTAATTGAATTGGCAAAAATTAAAGAGAGAGAGAATATTAAAAGCAGCAAGGGAAGAGTGATGAGTTATGTAGAATGGAGCTCCCATAAGGCTGTCAACTAACTTTTCTGTAGAAACTCTGTAGGCATGGTGTACTTAAAGTGATGAAAGGGAAAACCTACAACCAAGAATACTCAATCCAAGGCTTTCATTCAGATTTGATGGAGAAATCAAAAATTTTTATAGACAAGCAAAAGGAAAAAGAGTTCAGCACCACCAAACTAGCTTTACAAGAAACATTAAAGAGGCTTTTCTAAGCAAGTAAGAAAAGGCCAGAACTAGAAACATATATAAGTTACAAAAGGAAAAGCTCATTGGTAAAAGCAGATACACACTAAAGGTAGTAAATCCACCTCATACAAAGTTAGTAAGAAGGTTAAGAGATGGACGTAGTAAAATCATCTATATCTGCAATAGGAAGTTAAGGGCTACACAAAAAGATGTAAAATACGTCAAAAACAGTAGTAGTGAGGGAATGGGGAATAAAATTGCAGGATTGTTAAAATGTGTTTGAAACTAAGCGAGCAACTTAAGAATCACATACATGTATGTATAGACCTCATTCTCAATATTAACTTCAAACCCAAAATCTATAATATATATCACACAAAAAAGAGAAGGAATGCAATCTTATATTGGCCTTTTTATTCTGTCAGAAGCATTTCTCTACATTCTTACTAACTTTTTAAATAGTTTTAAATAGCAGCATGATTCTCTGGGAGTGGAGATAACAAAATTTATTGAAGATAAACTTCATTATCTTTTCATTCATGCTTTTGAACTGTGGTGTTGGAGAAGATTCTTGAGAGTCCCTTGTACTGCAAGGAGATCCAACCAGTCAATCCTAAAGGAAATCAGTCCTGAATATTCATTGGAAGGACTGATGCTGAAGCGGAAGCTGCAATATTTGGCCACCTGATGCGAAGAACTGATTCATTTGAAAAGACCCTGATGCTGGCAAAGATTGGAGGCAGGCGGAGAAGGGGACGACAGAGGGTGGGATGGTTGGATGGCATCACCGACTCAATGGACATTATTTGAGTAAACTTAGGGAGTTGGTGATAGACAGGGAAGCCTGGCATGCTGCAATCCATGGGGCTGCAAAGAGTAGGACAGGACTGAGTGACTGAACTGAAACTTTATTATCAGACACTTATTTTGTTTTTAGCATAGTTATTAAAAACAATGCTTCAACAAATTTTTTTCCTAAAATATTGTAAATATTCTTGAGAGGGTGGTTTTAATGGTTTGTAGTGCATTTCAGTTCCACCTTTCTAACTTACAATGATTCAACTGAATTAAGCAACTTTAAAAGGTATATTTAAAATGGGAAAGGGGCTCACTATTGAGTGCAAAGACAGAAAGGACAAAATGGAATTGGAACCAATTACTCATTTGCCTCATCCTCACACCACCAATACAAGGCTATGCAATGACATCAGACATCTGGAGTTCATTTCATTTGATGTGAATATGGTTTGATTTGGACTTGGTCCTGACTGATGCTTATTTTTAGTTTGTGGCTTTATTGCCCATTGATGGTTCCTTGTTTTTTCTGCCCTGGGATAACAAGATAAGTAAGGGGGGGGGGGTGTGTGTGTCTCAAACTGTTATTTTGAATGGATAAATCTCAGATTGTCATCTCAAATGATTAAATATAATACCAACTGCAGATGTCCCAGCATGTGACTAAGGATAGAAACTTTTATATGGAAGTCCTACCACCAAAATCACTCCAGCAGTCCAGATTCTCAAAGGATTCTTTCCCCTTAAGTCTTTACATCAAAAGAATGAGTAATATGTTTGTGTGTGCATGTGTGTATATACACAAACACATGCATGTTTGCAATTTTTTCCTTTTTCTCATAGTACTTAAGAAGATGAAAGGGGCAATTAGTGGTAACTACTTTTGCCTGAACACAGTTGTGTCACAATAACAAATTTAATAAAGCAAAACATTTTTCTTTTGTCCTAGGTGTGTTAACCAAAATAACTTTTTAAAAAACATTTTTTTAAAAATTTTTAAATTTTTAATCTTTTGACTATGCCTCCCAGCATGTGGAATCTTATTTTCCCAACCAGAAATCGAACCCACACCCCCTGCATTGGAAGGCTGGAGTCTTAACCACTGTACCACCAGGGAAGTTCCAAAATAACTTTTGATTCATGCTTCGTTTTAAAGCAAAAATTTACTTGCAACCTGAACTCTGAAGATTGGTATTCTTAAACCTCTATGTTTTTTGAAAGAGATAAAACATTCATAGAAGAAAATTCTTAGATTGTTCATGAAAATTACTGCCCATCACCCCTTCATCCCCAAGCTAGATAATAGTAAGCAAGTTTAAGATCACGTTAAGATCATATTATCATGAAAGGATGCTAAGTGCAGGTAAAATTATTTTAAGGATTCGAAATACTTGAAAACTGTAGTACAGGTTTATATGGCTACTATCGGTGTTTAAATGTGTTTGAAATAATATCCTTTTAAGGTTAATAATGATTTTTAATTTTTATTAAATTTTTAAATTAAAAAAAATGATGAAAACATCAAATGGTTCGATTCCTGGGTCGGGAAGATGCCCTGCAGGAAGGCATGGCAACCCACTCCAGTATTCTTGCCTGGAGAATCCCATGGACAGAGGAGCCTGGTGGGCCATAGTCCATGGGGTTGCAGAGTCAGACGTGACTAAAGTGACTGAGCACACCTCTCTGAAAAATGGGGGCAGTAATAGTAACATACCGTAAGACTGTTGTATGGTTGAAGGAAACACTACGTATTTAATAGTTTAAAACACATAGTAGCTGTGCCGTTGTCAGCTATCAAAATATTAATGGCTCCCAATTTTTGTTTTTATTCTAAGGGATTTTATATCCCTTTGAAAATATGGAATGGAGGGGAGGGAAAGAAAACTCGATGTTAAAGTTTCACTGAGTTTGGGCAGAGGGCGGTGTGATAATCAAGGGGTTGGTACGCTGACAGGAACGTAGAGTTATAAGGAATAGAATACACAGGAAAGATGAAGATACGTGAGAAAAGATTGCCTTATGACTGCGGAGGCTGAGATGGAGTGAAGCATCTACATGCCAAGTCATGCAGAGGGTTGCCTGCGAACACCAGAGCCTCCACAAGGCACAGGTTTCAGAGGAAATACGGCAGTTGACACTTTAATGTCAGACTCATAGGCCTCAGAACTGTGAGCCCGTTGTTTTACGCCACCCAGTTTGTGGTATATTTTTTTTAATGACAACCCTAGCAAATGAATATTGGAGAAGGAAATGGCAACCCACTCCAGTGTTCTTGCCTGGAGAGTCCCAGGGACGGGGGAGCCTGGGGTGCGTCTATGGGGTCGCACAGAGTCGGACACGACTGAAGCGACTTAGCGGCAGCAGTAGCAGCAGCAAATGAATACAGATCTTAATATGAATTGCAGAAATGCAGAGATATTTGTGGAAGGAAGGAAGAGAAGGAGGGGGGAAAGTTTGGAAAAAGAGATAGCAAGGCTAGGGATAAGCTAAAGTATGTAAGAGGGGAGATCTTTATAAATTCACATTCATAGCTTAAGGAAGTAATTAAGGTCAAATATCATAATATATTTTAAAGAGCCCTAAATATGCTATTAAAGTCCTGGTTCTGCCACTGTATGACTTTGTCAAATTAAGCTAATTTCTGTTCGTAAAATGGAGATCATGATCCTTTTCCTGTCTACCTCACACTATAATTGATTGGAACAAATGAATTAAGAACAAATGCATCTGTAAGCTGGATTATCATGAAGTCATTTGACTTACAGACATGTACAGTACTTGTATGAGGGAAAAGTATGTTATTATCAAATATGATAAAGAACCAAGTAGATAAATTCTAAAATCTACACGGAAAATTAAACATATTTTTTTCAAAGCTAAAGTTATCAACAAAATATACATCTCATTCAGTTTTATAAGTAATTGTTAAGTATCTGCTGTATCCTAAGCACTGCATTAAGTATTAATAAGATGTGGGGGCTGGCTAAAAAGATTAATGTGACTTTCCTAAATGAGCTTATGACATCAGAATGCAATTTGAAGCAAGTTCACAAATAAGTATAAATCAAGATAGAAGGTGAAAAGTGCTTGGGTATGATGGTTCAGAATTATGATGTTAGAATTAAAGTATGCATATTATAAATCCACTTTCATGCAGCTTGATGATTTAGTTTCACACTGCTATTTTCATTTTATTGAATGAATGATAATAGATTCATGTAGGCTTTGATATAATCTTTTCCCACATTCGCTACAATCTCTTATAATTCAAGGGCCAAAAAATGAGTTAGGTGTCTGTTTCTAGGGATAGGTAGAGGAGGACTCTCCTGGCTGAGTTAGGTCAAGTGTAAGACAGGTGTTAGTGAAGGAGCTGGTAGAGTTAGTGCTAAGAAGGTTAAGTGTGGGTCTGTGTACTCACAGCACTATTTTCCCCCCACCTTACTTAAAAACATGTTTCCAACCTTTCAAAGATACATTAGTTTCAGAAGTGATGAAGCCAAGGGCATAGAGAGGTTAAATGGTATGATTATAGGTAGTGGTTGAACTGGAAACTAAAATCTATAAATATGAACCAGTTTTACATTGCTCTTTATTTAGACATTAAAAAACATGACATGAAAATGAGGAATCAAAGTAGTATAGGAGGGAGAAGTCCTTCAGATGTTACCTCATTTTTTCCCACTGTATGCATTCACAAAATTTCTCAATAAGATGTTTTATATTCACTTCTTCAAGGAGTCCTTCACATGTGTAAATGAAGCAAAGTATGAATGGCTTCTAATCCACAGACCAGATGGTTGCAGTGGAGGGAGCTGATGAGGCTTCATCAATCACTTCTCAACATGGTGTCAACTGACCAGTTTTGCCCTTTGCCAGGCTTCTTTGACCTCTGACAGGACACAGTCTTTATCTGTTGGGGAAATTAAGAAAAATCAGCAAAATAGACAAGAAAACTGGAATTGGTTTTGGGATTCTAAATATATATGATATATATGTTTTTTCTCTCTTTGGTTTCTATATATTTAGACATGTTATAAAACTGATTCACTGGACCCCTTGACTGAAGGACATTATTCTTTTGCAGTTCTACTTTATAATGGTAATGATGCCACTGTGAAGACAATCACTTCATATTTGAGAATTAGAAAAAAAATGCATTATAAGGGTGTGATCTATGATTAATTTATATTAGCCTACCCATTGCCTCTTTTGTGTCTTTAGTACTAATACAATTTTGATTTAATTATGCTACAATGGCAAATGCTTAGAGGTCCATATTGTGTAATTATAATTTGCTCTACAATGTTCAAAACAAGGCAATTTGTCTAGTTCTCAGTTAATCTGAAAATGAAATAAGTCAGGAATCTATGTAATTATTTCATTTCTCAATTTTAAAATAATATGCCTCCATAAGACCCTTTGGTTTAAAAATATAACCTTTGGGTTTGATAACCTTTATTCTTTGAGTCAACTTTTCTGGGGATATTAAATTACATTGACTAGTTATGCAAATTCTCATGCTATTACTCAAGCTCACCAGTGCCTTTTAATACCCATGGGAACTACTTTTGATTAGAATGGACCTTTGAGTTCTCTCCATTATTATTAAGGTATTGTTGCTGAAATGTTATGATTACCTTGCTGCCCAGTGAATCCTATGGAATAAGCTCTGAATTATTCCATTGTTTTAATAAGGGCATCTTTAAATATAATTTTTTTATTAGTGTAACAAATGCACAATATAAAGATAAAAAATAAAGAAAAGCTTTTAATGAAGTCAGTGGTTCTCTTCACTATTCCTCCCAGTGATGTGTTGGCAAACGATTGACTGGGAGCTGGGAGAGGGGGGTGGGAGCAGGGAAGCCATGATTTGCAGTGTTTGCTGATTATGAGGTCATAGGCACATTCTCTGTGGCAGACTTTAAACCCTAAAAACATGAAGTTGGGAAAAAAATGTTTACTGTAGGCTCTCCAGTACCCACTGGAGCTGAGTCCAGCACAGCACTGACTTCTCTGCTGTCCTCTCCATCTTCTCTCCATTCTTTTTCTAGAGGCAGCACTTTGAGCTGTTTCTGTTTTTAATTTACCCACTAATATGAGTCCAGTTTCTATTCATCTGTCGCATTTTGGGACACTTTTCACTTTTTCTTTGGCTATTTGCCTAGCAGTTTTAGAAAAGTACATTTTTTTAAAAGGCCCCCTAATGTTAAATTAAGATTTTAAAACATTAAATATTTGAGTCTCTGGGTTCCTCTGGTAGAGTTGAAACTACCAAATAATGGGCTAGAAGGTAGAAAACAATGAATTGTAAGATAGTTTCAAGGGAAGTTTTCTAAGGAATAATTTTTAAGAGCTATTATTGGTCCTAAACATATTACCAGGTTAATAATAGAATTAATTTAATAACCACAGGAAATTTCTACAGCCTTGCTCATGTTAAGTATTGTTTTGTCTATTTCAAGATTCTGGTTATGGCAGAAGCTCTACTATAGGGCTGATTCATGAATTGTGAGAAACACCATACATATATATTTAAAAGTTATCAAATAACTTACTGCTGCTGCTGCTGCTAAGTCACTTCAGTCGTGTCTGACTCTGTGTGACCCCATAGACGGCAGCCCACCAGGCTCCTCTGTCCCCGGGCTTCTCCAGGCAAGAATAGTGGAGTGGGCTGCCATTTCCTTCTCTGAATAATTTACTAGGAGGGTTCAATTTCATTTTAATGAAAACTTTTCTTACTTTCCTGATAAAAATTGTTATGTTCAGTGTAAAAAAGAAAAGTCAAGGAATCTAAGATCTCATCATCTGTGATAATGTTAAATAACTTGTTTCTAGTCTTTCAAGTTTTTATTTCACTTCATAGTAAATACTACAAGAGATGTATTAATCATCTAGCCTTGGTTCCTTAAATCTTAACAAGTGTGTAAATACCTTGACTTGCTCACATTCAATTCTGTCATTTAATTATGTAACAACCTTGTTAATTTCCATCACAGTCTTCCATTAAGTCAAATTCTTCTCTATGCCACTGTAATAACCTTAATTACAAGTTAATATCCATCATTTTTGAGGAAAATGTTTATACCTTTGTATGAGTTTAAATTCCAGGAAGGCTTGTAGAATGTATGTGGACCTATGCAGTGATGGGAAGTGCCTTTTGTCAAATACCTGGAAGTTATTACAAGTATTTAGATTGAAATAGAGAACAATAACTGATTGTTTCCTAGTGGTATGCCCCATTTTAGGAAAGTCTTAAAAGTTAAATGGTTCTGTTTAGTATGCTCTTTTTACAAAATATTCTACGAATAAAATAATAAATCTCACTAGAAACTGAATGCTACTAATTCGATAAAATTATTACTCATTACACAGCAATCTTAACTCTGCTTAAAATTTATTTTCAGTATGAATCTGTAACATGACAGCTGAAGTGTAAGAAGCTTTGTATTGAAAGTGACGGTGATAATTTACTCATCTTGAGATGAAGAGTTATTATTTCAGTGGCAGTGGAAAACTTTTAATGCTTAAAGAATTGTTTTAATATAGGGATTGTGTAATCTTTCCTGTGGGAACAAAAGGAATCTAGTTTTATTCAAAAATTATGAAACCCTGAACTTCTGACCTAGTATGCCTCTGTCTGGTCTTATTATTTATACACTTGGTTGATTATTGCTCCATTTCTACCTTTTTATATGGCTTCCAGTCAGACAGAAGTGACTCAGTCAGAGGCAACATAAAATAGTGCATAACTCAAAATATTTGGTAGCTTCTTTGTAATAATATTCTTATATGAATATGGTAATGTAATGGAATCAGGAGACTTGGTCCTAATCTTGACCACCTTTAATTTGGGGTGTCCTTTCACCTTCCTAGGTTCATCTGTAAATGGAGGAGCCTTTCAGCTCTAACATTCTAAGGAGGTGCAGTTCAATTCATTGTAAACCTCCTTTATATTGTATCTACACAAGGTCTTGAAGACACTGAGATGACTCACAGCCAGTCATTATATTCATTATGGGCAGACAGGCACATAAGTAGACATTTTTTACAGTGTGGATTTCAATTGGAACGCATCATCTAATAATACATGTAAAAATTTTTTTTATAAACTGAAAGTGTTAAGCATATAATTTCTATTATAATGGGAGTAGTGTTATTTGGCATTTCTAAGTTGTAAACTATATTTTTGGTACCAGAGCATCTGTGATTTCTTCACAATTAAGGAAGCAGCTTTTCAGATAAGATGTCTGGACTTAATTCAAATTTAACAATTGAAAGGCACTGGTAACATGCTGTATTTCACTGTCAATTTTTTTTTTTAGCCTCTATGTCATTTGTAAGATGACACCAAAACTCAAGTGATGTGCCAAAATGAATTGAACACTTTTTCCTAAGCCAGTTCTGTATCATAACTTTTACTTTCTGTGGTTATCCTTGCCCTTATAATCACAAATTGTTGACAAGGGAGATAGACATATTTTTCCATTCTCGTCACAGTGTTTATTCATTGTCTTCAGCTCCTTCCAGAGCTTCCTTAACAACATTTCTTAGATTTGCCTTTTTGTCATCATTTAACCCCCAAACAGGTAACCAGGTAGTTTGGTAGATGCTGTGGCTAACAGATAGATGATAGGTTTTCTATAAGTCTGACTTATTTCATGTCTTGTTTACATTGTTATATGTCCTACTGCAAAATTCATTTTATTATTTATGATGAATATGCAGCAATCTTTGAGTTGTATACATTAAAAAGAAATATGAAACTAATTTTATTGGTGTCCATGGAGGAAGTACAGACTAGTGATTAACAGTATAGAGTCTGAAGACAAAACACATGTAGAATCCGTCACTTTCTGGGCAAGTTATTCAACCTGTTCACAGGTTTGTTTCCTCACCTTTGAACTGACAATAATATTAGTAAGGGCATCATAGGATTGTTGTGATGATCAACTTTAAAAACCCTTAGAAAAGTGCCTCACAAACTGGAAGCTCCCATTTAGAATCAGCTGTTACAGTCACCCAGTGCAAGAACATTGGGAAAATGAATTTAAGTATTTCTTCAAATAAGAAACATTATTAAATTTTGAAAAAAATGAGTTAAACTGTCTTCTTGTTTGAAATATATATTAGGCTGAGAATAAATCTTGAAGTTAAATCAGAAAATGTTGATAGAGATAGTAGTGTATCTTGGGAGCACTGAAGTGTGTAATCTACTACAGCCTGGTAAGTTGGGTTTAACACATCTTGGTTGGGAGTGTATATTGAAGGCAGAGAGTGTACAAAGGATGATTATGGAAGGTTTCCAGAAAATAGTTTCTAAAGGAACATTGGGTAAATTTTTATTCACAACATCGTGCCATGCTGTAAAAAATTTATGTCAGTTAAAATGGAGAAACCTATTAACAATCAGTCAAGGGAGATTAAAATGAATCTTTTTTTTTTTTTTTTTTCTGTGCTGGTGCAACAAAATTTCCATTGATCACTTTTTGAAGTGAGTAATTTTTGGTTTAGGATTTTTGACACTGTGATGGATGTCAAGAAAAATAATGACTTATGCTGATGTGATTTCCCATTTTTCTTTTAAGTACATAAGCCAAATGCTTTCATTTTCATGTTTATAAATATTCTGACTCTGGATATTTTGCTTGTTGATGGGACTATCAGTGCTTCCCATACCTGGTTGGCCAACAGAATCACTGTGGGCACTGTAAGAACCAGTTTATGAGGCATATTATAGAAAAAAAATGAATAAAGTGGCTTAAACAAGACAGTGTTTTATTTCTTCCTTGTGTGAAGAAGCCCAGAGATACATTGTACAGGGCATACAGTGCCTTTTTCTTGTAAACAGGTTTCTGTCTTTATACTCTGATATCTTCAAGTCCACCTCATTGTTCAGTTTGGAAGTTCAAGTTTCAAAAGGAGGGAGAAAGGGAAAAATAAAGGTGCACCCATCCTTTTATTGAGACTTCTTAAAAGAGTCACATTTCTAAATACATCTTACTGACTGACAATTAGTTGAATATGTAAGTGGAGAAATCACTTTATTGCCATTTTGAGAATTTTTCTTTGTTTTTTTTCTTTTTTTTGGTCAAGATAATTTAGGAAGTTAAGTTGTGTGGAAGAGAAAGTGAAGTGAAAGTGAAAGTCACTCAGTTGTGTCTGACACTTTGTGACCCCATGATAGTCCATGGAATTCTCCAGACCAAAATACTGGAGTGGGTAGCCTTTCCCTTCTCCAGGGAATCTTCTCAACCCAGGGATTGAACCCAGGTATCCAACCCAGGTCTCCTCTTTACCAGCTGAGCCACAAGGGAAGCCCAGGAATACTGGAGTGGGTAGCCTATCCCTTTTCCAGCAGATCTTCCTGACTCAGGAATTGAACCAGGGTCTCCTGCATTGCAAGCGGATTCTTTACCAACTCAGCTATCAGGGAGAGAGTGGTCACTAAAATATAGTGTCTTGTCTGTATTTCCACTTCTGCTCAAGGTGGAGTATTAATAAAAGGGTGTGAGTTTCCCGTTTGTGTCGGGGGTCCCCACGACCACTCTCTGGTTCATTAATTCACTAGTATTCATAGAACTCCAAGGTTATTATATTCACGATTACAGTTTATTATTTGAAAGATATATTAAGATCAACAAAGAGAAAAGGAACACAAGTCAAATTCAGAGGAAGCCAGGCAGAAGCTTTGAGGCGTCCTCTTGGTGGAGCCATGTGAGACATGCTTAATCCCCCCATCACAGAGTGTAGTAACCTGTGTGTAGTGTTGCTCGCCAGGGAGGCTGACCCAAGCCTTAGTGTCCAGAGTTTTTATTGGGCATTAGTCATGGGGGCATGTGGTGCTGCATGGCTGACTTCCCTTATTCACACTCCAGACCACCAGAGAAAAAGCAGATGTTCATTATTAATCACATGGTGAGCTTAAATTACCTAGTCAGTTAGTGTAGCATGGCCCAAGGCCTCAGGCATACAGAAATGCTCTGGTCAGAGCATTCTCAGCTTGGTTCCCAGGAGTGGGTCAAGGGCCACTTCTGAAAATAGTCCTTTTCTGGGACTGTGCGGGATTTGAGCAACTTAGGCCTACTGAATGAACATATTCCTGCACATATTCCCACCAGACAGTAAAAATAAATGAAGCATATGAAACAATGTTTTTAAAGAAACTAGCTATCAGGCAACAAAAGATGCGATCCCTAAGAAACAGAAAACAAAGGAGGAGAGCCCCCCAAATTTCCCCAGCTTACTCTCTTGGAAGAGTTTATAAGCTTTAGTTTAGGAAACTGGAGCCCACCCAAAGCCTGGTGGACTCTGGGGATCCCAAGGCACTGGACTTTCTAGAACAGAGTAACAGAGGAGAGAGCTTCTCAGAAGGAAAACCAGAGCCCTGTAGGGGCCTCCCCCTGAATCTTCCACAGAGGACTGATCGGCACATGAATGTGAGAAAAATTACCCAAAGCTGGGTGAAGAACAATCAGAACTAGAAGGAGCAGTATCTGACATTTACTCTGGTCTGGGAAGAGTGCCTGTTCCCAACCAGCAGGACTGGGACCCTTCATGTCATAGAGCATTAGGTACTTGCCTCAGTAGTGAGAAATAATTAACCCTGGACTAAATACTGCTCTTATACCACCTCACAAATCTTAGAAGCAAGACTCGAGGATCAAACTGTTTCCACATAACTCAACCATGTCTTAGAACAAAACTCAAGAATATGTATCGGAGAAGGCACTGGCAACCCACTCCAGTACTCTTGCCTGGAAAATCCCATGGACAGAGGAGCCTGGTGGGCTGCAGTCCATGGGGTCGCTAAGAGTCGGACATGACTGAACGACTTCCCTTTCACTTTCCACTTTCATGCACTGGAGAAGCAAATGGCAACCCACTGCAGTGTTCTTGCCTGGAGAATCCCAGGGACGGGGGAGCCTGGTGGGCTGCCGTCTGTGGGGTCACACAGAGCCGGACACGACTGATGCGACTTAGCAGCAGAAGCAGCATGAATATATATATAGGAATACAGGAATATCCCAACAATGTGTGTCTACAATGCTTGGCATCCAATTGAACATGACCAGGCATTCTTAAAAGTAAGTAGGAAAATGCAACTCATCATGAAGGTAAAAATGAATGAATTGAAACAAACTCAGAACTGACACAGATGTTAGAATTAGCAGAGGACATTAAAATGATGATAACATATTGTATGTGTTCAACAAGTTAAGTAGAAGCACAGAAGGTAAGATAGAAATGTAAATTGAACTATAGAAATTGTGCCTACTATATCTAAGATGGAAGATACACTGGATAGGATAAAACACTGATTAGATAGTGCAGAAGAAAAGATAGTGCAATTGAGGACATAGTAATGGTAAATATCCCAAAATGAAGCACAGAGAGAGAAAAAAAAAAGAGCTACAAGTTGTGGGACAGCTTCAAGTGACCTAATATGCATGTACATGGAATCCCCTAAAGAGAGGAGTGGAGGTGGGATGAGAAATCAGAAGAAAAAAAAATGCGAAAATAAATTCATAGGTCCAAAAAGCCCAGTGAAGCCAAGCAGAAGAAATACAAAGAAAACCACAGTAAGACACATAATAAAACTGATCAAAACCAATTATAAGGAGAAAATCTTCAAAGCAGCCAGAAAAAAAAAAAGCAAATTATGTACAGAAGAACCAAGATAAGGTAAACAGATTTCTTCTTGGAAATGATGCAGATGAAAAGACAAGGACAACATATGTAAAGCACTGGGGGGACAGCACACAACTCTCAAGCTAGTATTCTATACCCAGGGAGATCGGCATTCAAAAACTCAGGTGAAACGGACAGGTCAGTATCTGAAGAGAAGCCGTCTGCACCTGCATGTATGCACAATGGGTGAGATACAGAAACAGCCCAAATGTCCATCAAGAATGAATATGAATGAATACCAAGAATGCAGCGCACACACACAGACACAACGGAATATTCAGCCATTAAAAAAGAAGGAAATTGTCTCATTTTCAATGTCATGGATGAACTTAGAGGACATTATGCAGAGTGAAATAAACTGGGCATAAAAAGACAAGCTAGAGGCTGGAAGGTGAGAGAAATGGAGAGATGATAGTCAAAGGGTACAAAGTATCTGTTATATAGAATGGAACTGTTCTGGAGATCTGATATGTACAGCATGGGGACCATAGTTAATATTATAATTTTGTATTTCTTGACATTTTCTGAGAGGAGACTGAAAATATTCCTCCCCCCACCCCCACCCCCACCATGCACACACAAACGAGGTTACTGTAAGGTGATAGGTATTTTAATTGTGGTAACATTTCATGATGTATATGTGGATCAGAATCACATTGTACACTTTAAATAAAGTCCTATATATATATATAATATTTGTCAGTTATGCTGCTGGAAAAAAGAAAAACTGGAAAAAAAGAACAGACAATCTGTACTCAGAAAGTAGATTAATCATTGCTTGACGCTGGGAATTTGGGGGAAATGTGAAGTGACTGCTAATGGGTATGGATTTTTTGGGGAGGAGGAAATTGATGCAGTATTCTAAAATTGATTATGATGATGATTGTACAACTCTGTGAATATACTAAAAGGCATCAAATTGTATACTTTATTATTATTATTATTATTATTTATTTTATTTTATTTTTTTTTTAAATTTTTTTTTTAAATTGTATACTTTAAATGGGTAAATTGTGTGGTAAGTGAATTATATATCAACAAAACTATTATAAAGATTACTTGAAAAATTTTAAAAAGGGACAAAGTATGAAAAACGAAAATGTGTGACAACAGTAGCGCAAAGAGAAGTAATGGGTAAATTCTTCATTATCAGAGACTTGAAAGAGTGTTTCTAATAGTGATAGGAACAGAAACTTATTTGCAATGAAAACCCAGGGGGTGGCTGAATATATCTGTTCAACTGAATATATATATGCATTCCTCTGTGAAGTGTTTTTGCCTGTTTTGCATTTTATCTTTCAGCATTTTCTTTTTTTTTTTTTTTTAATTCATGTGAGCTTTATATATGTAACCCTTTGTCATATTTCTTTGATAAATTTGATATAGTTCAATAAGTGTTTGGAATAGGATTTCTGAATTAGGATGGGAAATATTAATATCTAAAGTTCATTCCAACTCTAATGTACTAAATTCTAGAGACCTTGAGAAGATGCAGAGTTCATTTTATTTATTCCCAAAAGGAAACCAGTTTAGGTCAAGTAGATATCACGTTTTTCGTATGTTTGAGATGTCTGTATTGTGTAATAAAATCTGAAGTTTTGACCCTAGAACATTTTGAGTGGATAACAAGTAATTCATTTGTTTTCTTGTCAGAAATTGTTGCTGGTGTTATATTACCACAGATTGCAAGGTTCAGTTCAAAGTGTTTCACTGCTGCTTCTGCTAGTGAGTTGCATGATTAATCCTTCCAATGAAAGTCTGAAAACACTGACCTCCCATTTCTGAGTAGTTAATGATTATATGGCTTAAAAATCTTTGTGAGTGCTGACAAGTACTGAATGGTGTTCTTTGTCCTTTGCAATAGAATGAACACTAAGAAGAAAACAAAATTCTGTTTGTTTTGCCAGCATTAAAGTCCATTCTCCAGTGGAAGTTTCTTGCTGCTTTTTCTGACTGTTCTGCTAAAGAACTATTTTTTTTTTCTCATTGGAGGATAATTGCTTTACGGAGTTGTGTTAGTTTTTGCTGTATGACAACATAAATCAGCCGTGTGTATCCCCTCCCTCTTGGGTCTCTCCATCCCACCCATCTAGATCATCACAGAACACTGACCTCGGTTTCCTGTACTTTATAGCAGGTTCCAACTAACTATTTTACACGTGGTAGTGTATTTATGTCAAACCTAACCTCCCAATTTATCCCACCCTTCCCTTCTCCCTCCTGTCCTCCTCCGTGTCCACACATCTGTTGTCTGTGTCGCTGTCTCTGTTCTTACCCTGAAACTAGGTTTCTCTCTACTACTACACATATATGCATCAATATACAATACTTGCTTTCTCTTTCTGAGTTACTTCACTTTGTATGACAGACTCTTGGTCCACCTACATTTCTATAAACGACCTAATTTCACCCTTTTTTATGGCTCAACATCACTAATTATTAGAGAAATGCAAATCAAAGCTACAATGAGGTATCACCTCACAACAGTCAGAATGGTCATCATCAAAAAAATCTACAAAAAATAAATGCTGGAGAGGGTGTGGAAAAAAAGGAACCCTCTTGCATTGTAGATGGAAATGTAAACCGATAGAGCCACTGTGGAGAACAGTATAGAGGTTCCTTAAAAACCTGAAAGTAAACTGCCATATGACCCAGCAATCACACTACTGGACGTATACCCTGATAAAACCGTATTTCAAAAAGACATGTGCACCCCAGTGTTCATTGTAGCACTATTTACAATAGCCAGGACATGGTAACAGCCTAAGTGTCCACTGACAGATGAATGGATAAAGATAGTATGGTACATATATACAATGGAAAATTACTCAGCCATAAAAAGAACTTTTCTAATTAGCAATTTTTTGTTTTGCATAATTTTACTTATGAAAAATTATGCTTGGTTTTGAGGATAGGAAAATATATAAACTATATCATTGCTTTTGAGGGTTTTACAGAGCAATTTGATAATAGAATGTATATATATTAACAGTTACTTGATTTCTTATCTGATATGTCCAATGATAGTGTCAATGGGATATCTCAAAGTTCATGGGTATGAGCTAAATAGAGGCAGGGACAATTTTTCTTAATTTTTGGAGAAATAGATCTCAGATTGTAAAGGAAAACTAGCATTAAATTAACATAAAGTGGTTCCATCTTAGAAAAGATATGTGAGTAGAGGTGTAGATGTAGGATTGTACATGGACTCTATAAAACAACAAATAAGGTGAGAATGGTAGGTTATAACACATTGAACAATAAAGTGGTAGTTTTTATTGGCATTAAGTATAAAACAGGGAGACATGTAAACTTTGTGGTCTGTATATGGGTATGTGTACATGCATTTATCTGTGTATAGAGGATGTTTGTTATATAGGAAAGAGAGAAAGTACAGAATTGAGGTAAATAGTTTAATTAGGAGAGTACTATTATATCAGGCTTCCCTGGTGGCTCAGTGGTAAAGAATCCTGCAATTCAGGAGACACAAGTTGGATCCCTGGGTGGAGAAGATTCCCCGGGAGGCAGGCATGGCTACCCACTCCAGTATTCTTGCCAGGAAAGTCTCATAGAGAGAGGAGCCTGGTGGGCTGTGGTCCCTGGGGTAGCAAAGAGTCGGACAGGACTGAAGTGTCTAAGCCTACATGCACACACTATGATGTCATGATCCAAGTGTACTGTAATAAGATCTGCAATAGTTTGTAGATGCAAGAAATACAAAAGGACAGGCCAGATGTGAGTAACATTGACTGGCATTGTGTGACTTTAAGGAACAAAAGAAATAGTAGTTGTAGATTGACCACATGTGAAGTTCAATTTACTAGAAAAGTGGTGATATTATTAACAGAAGTCAAATGGATAAAAAGTTGGGGGTGGAAAGAGAATGCATTGTTTTTTGAGGTGAAGAAACTGAGATAATGATGAAACATGCAAGTGGGTTATTTGTCATCTACTGAAGTAGATGACTATAAATCAAGACAGAGATCTCAGGGTTTAGAATGTAGGTAAGACTCAGCGGCAGAAAAGTAATCATTAGTAGAAGGGCATGCAGCAAAGGTCCAAGGACCTTTATGTGTGATCAAGAGGGAAATGGAAGTCACAAAAGTAGAAGTAGCCAATACAAAGGGAAGTCTCAAAGCTCTGATGTCAGGGAAACCAAAGAGCATGTGTTTCTGGATAGAAGAGCCAGTCAACACTGCAGAAAACCCATAGAGAGTTGAGAAGCAAACTGAAACATAGCATAATAATAAAAAATGTTTTCAAAAGTTTCATTTTCTTGATTTTCAATAGTTCAACTTCCCAATTTGCCATATCCTTGCCCCACTCCTATCCTTCTCAATTGTTACCAGACCCTGCTTGGATCGATTGAATTCCAGTTGAGTCCTTTTCATGCCTGCTGTTGCTTCCACCATTTGAAGAAAAGCAAGTTCCTGCCAAGCAGAGCAGGAAATTTTTTTTATTGATTAAAGAGTGAGGAAGGGAAAGCTCCATGCTCTAACCATCCCTTCTTCCTGGGGGAGGCAGGCGAAAAAATTTCAAGGGGTTACAGGTGAGTACGTCATCAATTTGAGAAAGGGGTGGAAATTTCCAGAAATAACTAGAGCATGTGTAGTCCTTTGGGCCCTTTTGCACATATTGTGTCTTGCTAAGTGCGGGTCCACTCTGTGGGTGGAGATCTTAGCGTGATAATGAGGCAAAGGCAACTTTCTCACACTTTGGGTCTCATCTATGCAGGTGCTGCAGCCGTGGTCTGGCTGGAACCAGTTCAGGGCAGTGGACTGTTGCCGTTTTAGCCCTTTCTGGTTCAGGCTGGTTCTACGGTTTAACCTTAGTTTATATTTAGTTAGTCTCTGCACAGGTATTAATAAAATCAGGAAATTAATAGGTCATTTCTGATATAAATCACTTGCTATCCCACATGTTTTCTTTCAGCTGTTAACCATATAAATGAAGGGCAACTAGTCAATCCTTGATTTATTATGCTATTGTGAACCTGAAAATCATGCTACTTGCTCAATTTAGTTAATTAAAAAAAAAATCTAAGCTCAATTAACAAAAGTTCTCCTTTCTTTTCCTTTAAATCTTGTTTTTGAGCTTTTTCATTTGCTCATCAGTATGGCTTTATTTTTAGCATGCTGGTGGACACATTCTTGAGCTAAAATGACCCTTGGTCTTGTAAACACAGCTCTTTTAGGGGACAGTGTGTCTTTTATTCAACAGTGAATAGATTAAAGGTAAATTGTAATAGTTTTCCTATTTCTTTGAAAGAGTCTGAAAAGCTGATTTTACTTTGAGGCCAAAAAATTACTGTAAAGCAAGTTTTGAAATAAGGTTACTAATTTTACTTGACTCTAAAAAAGTATAAATTAATGGTTAATATTAATTTCTTTGTTAATATTGTTTTTATTTTTTAAAATTTAAGCATACCATGTAATATTCCTTTTATTTATTTTAAAGTTTCTTCTTGTCTTGATAAAATAGAAATATAGACTCAATATAGTACCATTTGCAATCTAAAGAGAAAAATATCTTTTAAATTAATGCCCTGGATTTACAGCATTTGCATAGTCCCACAGACAATAGAATCCTTTCCATAGCTGTTATGGGCTGAATGTTTGTCCCTCTTAAATTTTGTGTGTTGAAGTGCTGACTCTCAATGTGATAGTAATTGGAGATGAGGCCTTCTCAGAACTGTGAGAAAGAAATGTCTCTGAGATTCTTTAATAGCAGCCTAAGTTGACTAATACAGAGTCTAAGTCAGAGTCAATCACCACCTTTGGCATGCTCTGTTCTGTGTTAAGAATTACGAGAGTAATATCAGATGTATAAGTTAGGGTTCCTGTGTTTGAATTCTTAATCTTTTCTGAAAGACATTAAAAGTCATTTTTCAATTAGGGAGCACTTAAGTACCTAGTATGTGATGTGTGTTCTGTAAGTGAAGGAGGGTACACACTGGACCTTGCAAATACAGACAGCAGCTTCATGTAGATCTTTGCTTGCTGAGTAGGAGAGTGCCATGATGAAAACTGTTTTATTTGTGTTACCTATGGGTTCAGTAGAAATAAATCAAATTTCCTATGCAATGCAACTAGCGTGTGAAGGGGTTTATTCATTTCTAGTTGATGATTTTTTTTTCCATTTTTTATAAATTTGTAACTTTTTACTTGTCTTTCTTAGGAAGGAATTGTGAGTTAACCTAAACATGTTGGGACCAAAGGTCCATAAGTTATATACAGTTATATGTGTTATAAAATGATATCTACATTGCTATATACATGTACTGGATTTTAAAAATCTATATTTGAATTTCATGACTCTTCCACACTGCCATTTTAATTTGTGTAGAGCATATTGCATTTTCAGACAAAGTGCCTTTGAAATTGCAGGCTTAGGGCAAAAATAACTTAAGGAACCAATGATTTGGTTTCATCTGGGAAACATCTCTACTTACTGTCTCTTTACATTTACCTTTTCACCTGTTTTCTTCATCTTTTTCTATATTCCTGTACTTTTGGGCTTTATTCTATATTCCTGTAATTTGGGCTTCCCTGGTGGCTCAGATGGTAAAGAATTTGCATGCAATGTGGGAGACCTGGGTTGGATTCCTGGCTTGGGAAGATCTCCTGGAGAAGGGAAAGGCTACCCACTCCAGTATCTTGCCTGGAGAATTCCGTGGACAGAGGAGCCTGGCAGGCCCATGGGTTTGCAAAAAGTCACACGACTGAGGGACTTTAACTTTTGCTTGTTTTCTTCATCTTTTTCTATATTCCTGTACTTTAAAAAATGGTTCCTATATCTGTATGTTCAAAATGAACAATACAAGAATATGAATACAGATTGGGTCAATGGAGTCTAAAATCTAGATCCATCACTTACTAATTGATAACATGTGTTAAGCACTTTCTGCATGCACGGTTCTAAGTTTTTTATGTCATTTCAGGTAATCCTCAAAATGATATTATGGAGTGGGTACTATGACTAGTCAACATTTTATAGTTGAAGAAGTAGAGGGATAGAGAGTTTAAATAACTAGCAAAAAGCAATAGAGCTAAAATCTAAGCCCATTTAACCTCTAACACTGTGCATATTGTTTAGTAAATACTTAGCACAATTAAAGTTGTAAAACTTAAGACTGTTAGAGACTCCATCCTTCATCAATTATGTATTAATCATAATGAGTTAGTCATTGTGCATAGAGGAGAAAATGTTCTTTGAATAGAGTTAATCAAATGAAAAATGTGGAAGATAAGTTATTTGGAAAGGTAATACAGTCTAAAGGAAAAGAAATTGAGCCTGTACAAAGAATGAAAGTGCAGTAAATATAGGAAAATCTGAGAGTTCTTGACTAGGACTGATTACCATGACTTTTCAAGGTTTTCAGAC
Organism: Cervus canadensis; assembly: GCF_019320065.1. Taxonomy (NCBI): domain Eukaryota; kingdom Metazoa; phylum Chordata; class Mammalia; order Artiodactyla; family Cervidae; genus Cervus; species Cervus canadensis. The sequence goes on from NC_057387.1 coordinate 43,534,161, forward strand.
TTCAAGGTTATTTATACTGATCTCTTGAATGTGAGTGTAAGGTGCAAAATTGAGGCTGTGTTCTCTCTTCTACTCCCAAACCACCTGGAGTTCTGAGCTTATCCAAGAACCAAAGGCACCTTTGTAAATTCTTAAGTTACTTACTTAAACTCTCCTTACACTATGATCAGTGATAGACATGGGAGAGGGTGAGGTAATTGGCTGAGATTGGGGTTTATATGCAAGAGACTGTTAAGCAAATAAAAAGTTCAGTTCTCAACTGCTGAACATTTGTTAGATTGTTACCTGGATGAAGCAAACAATACTTAACAGAAGGATTAAGCAACAGTTATTTATTTTTCTGTTAACCAGGAGTATTTATTGAAGAAAAAAATGCTGCCACACTACATTTTATTGAAATTAACATAGTCATACCAAATTATGAAAAAAATGAGAGAAACAAGTTTTAAATTTTATTTACTTATTATTTATTTTTAACCTGGAAAAGTAGGAGACATTTATAAAGAACTTAGGATACATCATCAGAGACAAAATTTAAGCGTAATTTAAATAAGACAAAATTTAATGAATTAAGTTCAGCCTGTAAATTGAAATGTTGGTATATGTGTATTATGTTGTATATGTGTATAATGGCTCAGAATTAAAGTAAGTAATGACCAGTACTGAAGAGGAAACATTTGCTTATAATTTAAAATGCAAAGGATGGAAGGAGCTTGCTATGCTGTGCTATGTTTAGTCTCTCAGCCATGTCTGACTCTTTGTGACCCCATGGACTGTGGCCCACCAGGTTCCTCTCTCCATGGAAGATCTCCAGGCAAGAATACTGAAGTGAGTTGCAAGCCCTCCTCCAGGGGATATTCCCAACCCAGGGCTCAAACCCAGGTCTCCCACATTGCAGGCCTATTCTTGACAATCTGAGCCATCAGGGAAGCCTAAGAATACTGGAGTGGGCAGTCTATCTCTTCTCCAGGGGATCTTCCTGATCTAGGAGTCGAACCGAGATATCCTTCATTGCAGGTGGATTCTTTACCAGCTTAGCTACCAGGGAAGCCTGGAGAGAGCTTAATGGTGCATTAGGTTTGAATAATTGATACTGAGATGTAAAGCAAAGCTATGCTTTTAGAAAGAGAATATATTGCCCAGGTGGCTTTCTGCAGTTGGAATTCAAGCTCTCAGCGCTCAGTTCCAGTATTTGGGGGCTAAGACTTAGTGCTTTTATTTGTGAACTGAGGGCCTGTGATTGTAGTCAATAGGAGCTCCTTTTTGTGTTCTCTATGGTGGTAGTACAGAAGGCCACTTCTCAGATGCAGAATTCTAGTTTGTGTGTTGTGGCCTTCTATCTGCTTCCCAGAGAAGAATTGACAGACAGCATAGGGAAAACACATGCCTCTGATTTGATCTCTTGTGTGAACCTGTCTCCTGATCATATTCTATCATTTCTTAACCTAAATAAAATTAGTGCAATGAAATTCTCTCAAATTTTGTTTTTTCCCTCTAGAATCACCAGTACATTTTTATTGGGTTACTGAAAATGACTGGGGAAGCCAAAGGCCAAGTTCTTTGCATGGGAGAAAATCTTCCTTTATAAGTAATATGCCTTATTTCTGAAAGAGTTAATGGGTCTCTTAAAGTGCTCAATTTATCCAGAGAGGGGACCCTGTGACCCTGTTAGGACCTGGCTTTGGTCATTTCTTAGGAAGAATGCAATTTAGAACTCTCCTGTATTATTCTGCCAGCTGCTTAGTTATTGATGATATTGACTTTTAGTTCCAAAAAGTCTTGCTTTGGAAAATTGTTTTTAACAGCTCTCAACCACTCATGTCTTGTATTTTTATTTTATATCACTTTTCATTTGGGATATTATTAAGTCAAATCCTTGGTAACCATTCTTCACAATCCAATTTATTTTTACCCAAGATCCATTGAATTCAACTCATTGCCTTTTTGCAAAAGGTTAACCCAATATTTCATGTTGTGTTATACTTTCTACTTATGCTGTGCAAAAGAAAAGTTATTGTGATAAACAGCCAATAAATTGCATTCAGAATGTTTATTCTTAAAAGTTACATTACTGTGCCAACATAGATAAACATAATCATTTTTCACAATATGAATTGTGGAAGTAAAAACTAAATGAAATACAGCCATCTTTCTTGCATATTATCTACTTGTTTTTTTTTCCCTTTAAATGTTGGTCGCAATAACTACTTTAAAAACATCATCTTCTTATTTATCAGCTTGAATTAATGTATGAGATGACTAATGGTTCAAATAGGATAACTAAACAAAATTACTTCTGTTTCATGATAAAAAAATATTTTCTGTTTTTTTGTATATAAATAGGATTACTTATGTTTTCTAATGTTGGCTCTTTGTATATAAATAGGATTACTTATATTTTCTAATGTTGGCTCTTATTACTAGGTTGCTTTGGCATTGTTTAATCATGAGGAATATATTGTTTAAAACTCATAGATTTATTGTACATTTGTTGTTCAGAACACAGATGTCTAAATTGATTGACTGAAGAAATATCATGTCTAACATATATAGCAATTACTAAAAGTAATCTTCATTAATGTTAGGCTAATAAAATAAGCCCCAATAATGTTTACTAGAATGAATGCAGTATACAGTGACATTCACTGAATGTAGAATTTACTGTGTGTTATTAATACTATTATTTAGTAACAGCTTTATTAAGATATAATTCACATACTGTACAGTTCACAGATATAGAGTGTAGAATTCAAAGACTTTTATTGTATTCATAGTTTGCTACTATGACTGCAGTCAATTTTCATCTACCCAAAGAAACCATATACCCTTCAGCATTCATGCTGCATTTGCCCCTAATCCCCCAGCCCCTGGCAACCATATCTACTTTCTGTCTCTATAGACTTCTCTATTTTGGACATTTTATATAAGTGGAATAATACAGGATGTGGTATTTTGTAACTGACTCCTCTCAGCACAATGTTTACAGGTTCATATATGTTGTTTGTAAATTCCCCAAATTTCCTTCTGTTACCAATATCTGTATTCAATCCATTATGGTTGGATAGCTGCTTTGTATGATTTGTATGATTAAACCTTTTTAAATTTATTAAGGTTTGTTTTATGGCCTAGCATCTGGTTTGTCATAGAGGATGTTTTGTGGACACTTGAGACGTGAAATAAAAAGATGCTTGCTCCTTGCAAGAAAAGCTATAACCAACCTAGACAGCATATTAAAAAGCAGAGACGTTACTTTGCCAACAAAGGTCCATCTAGTCAAAGCTATGGTTTTTCCAGTAGTCATGTATGGATGTGAGAGTTGGACTATAAAGAAAGCTGAGTGCTCAAGAATTGATGCTGTGGTGTTGGAGAAGACTCTTGAGAGTCCCTTGGACTCCAACCAGTCCATCCTAAAGGAAATCAATCCTGAATATTCATTGGAAGGACTGATGCTGAAGCTGAAACTCCAATACTTTGGCTCCTGATGCAAAGAACTGACTCATTGGAAAAGACCCTGATGCTGGGAAAGATTGAAGGCGGGAGGAGAAGGGGATGACAGAGGATGAGATTGTTGGGTGGCATCACCGACTTGATGGACATGAGTTTGAGCAAGCTCTGGGAGTTGATGATGGACAGGGAAGCCTGGCGTGCTGCAGTCCATGTGGTTGCAAAAAGTTGGACATGACTGAGCAAATGAACTGAGAAGAGTGTGCATTCTGCAATTTGATGAAATGTAGTTATTATCTATTAGGTTTAGTTGGTTTACAATATTCAAATCTATTTCTTTTTGTTCTCTCTTGAATATAGTATTCTTGCTTGACAATTTTTTTCTTTTAGTACTTTGAAATCTTATCCTACTACTCTTAAACATCTGTTGTTCCTGATGAGAAGTCAACCGTTAAACTATTGGAGTTGTACATTTGAGTATTTTTCTCTTGCTACTTTCAAGATTTTCTCTTTGGTGTTGACTTTTAGCTCTTTTGCCAATGTGTCTATGTGTGGATCTTTTTGCATTTATCCTACTTCAAATTTGTCTGTCTTACTGAATATATATTTAATGTTGTTTCTTTTTTTAAAAAATTAAAATTTCAGCCCCATTATTTTTCATATATTTTTCTCCTCCTTTCTTGCCTTCCTTTCTGAAATCCTGCTACAATATTTTGGGGTACTTATCTGTGTTGGAGAAGACTCTTGAGAGTCCCTTGTACTGCAGGGAGATCAAACCAGTCAATCCTAAAGGAAATCAGTCCTGAATATTCATTGGAAGGACAGATGCTGAAGCTGAAGCTCCAATACTTTGGCCACCTGATGCAAAGAGCCAACTCAATACAAAAGACCCTGATGCTGGGAAAGATTGAAGGCAGGAGGAAAAGGGGACGACAGAGGATGAGATGGTTACATGGCATCACTGACTGGATGGACATGAGTTTGAACAAGCTCCGGGAGATGGTGAAGGAGGACGGGGAAGCCTGGGGTGCTGCAGTCTAGAGTTGCAAAGAGTCAGACATGACTGAGCGACTCAACAGCAACAAATTGTGTACCATATATCTTTAAGGCTGTGTTAATTTTTTGAAAAATATTTTTTGTCTTTTGGACTGCTTAGTATCTCTTGAGTTCTCTTAAATTTTGCTGATTCTTTCTTCTGCAAATTAAAATATACTGTTGAGCCCTTCTTAACTTATATGCAGAGTACATCATGAGAAATGCTGGGCTGGAAGAAGCACAAGCTGGAGTTAAAATTGCTGGGAGAAATATCAATAACTTCAGATATGCAGATGACACCACCCTATGGCAGAAAGTGAAGAGGAACTAAAAAGCCTCTTGATGAAAGTGAAGGAGAGTAAAAAAGTTGGCTTAAAGCTCAACATTCAGAAAACTAAGATCATGGCATCTGGTCCCATCACGTCATGGGAAATAGATGGAGAAACAGTGGAAACAGTGGCAGACTTTATTTTTTTGGGCTCCAAAATCACTGCAGATAGTGATTGCAGCCCTGAAATTAAAGGACACTTACTTCTTGGGAGGAAAGTTATGACCAACCTGGATAGCATATTAAAAAGCAGAGACATTACTTTGCCAACAAAGGTCTGTCTAGTCAAGGCTATGGTTTTTACAGTAGTCATGTATGGATGTGAGAGTTGGACGGTGAAGAAAGCTGAGTGCCGAAGAATTGATGATTTTGAACTGTGGTGTTGGAGAAGACTCTTGAGAGTCCCTTGGACTGCAAGAAGATCCAACCAGTTCCTCCTAAAGGAGATCAGTCCTGGGTTATTCATTGGAAGGACTGATGTTGAAGCTGAAACTCCAATACTTTGGCCACCTCGTGCAAAGAGTTGACTCATTGGAAAAGACCCTGATGCTGGGAAGGATTGGGGGCAAGAGCAGAAGGGGACGACAGAGGATGGAGATGGCTGGATGGCATCACCGACTCGATGGACATGGGTTTGGGTAGATGCCAGGAGTTGGTGATGGACAGGGAGGTCTGGAGTGCTGTGATTCATGGGGTTGCAAAGAGTCGGACACGACTGAGCGACTGAACTGGTTGATTGAGCCCTTCTAGTAAATTTTTTATTTCAGTTATTATAGCTTATTATCTCCAGAATTTTAAAAATAATTTATATCTCTTTATGAGTATTCTCTGTTTGGTGAGATATTGTTACCATACTTTCCTTATAATGGCTCCTTTGAAGTTTTTATTCAATGTTACACCTGAAACCTCTGAAAGGCAATATCTGTTACCTGCTTTTGTTCTTGCCGGGACCATATAATCCTGTTTCTTTGAATGTCTTGTAATTTTCCTTTAATGGAAAATGGAATATTTCAGATGATATAGCAATTCTGGATACTAAGTTCCCTCTACCCCGTCCCAGAGTGGGGGGCTGGTTGTTGTTAGCCTGTTTGTTTAGTGACTTGGTGGACTGCTTTAGGTACCTTTGTTTCCCTGATCTCTGATAGCACTCACACAGGGTGAAGCCCTGGGCTTGTGCACATTAACTCTGGTATGACAGTGCTTTTAGTGGGACTCTTTTTGCCTTCTCTTTGGGTTTCTTTGTTAAATGGTCCACCTCTGTTTGTATCAGACCCAGTTCTTAGTCTCTTTGATTGCTAGTTGATTGCCCTGTTGTTTTAGGCAGTGCCTTGGGTTATATTAATAAATGGCTCCCCAGTGTGATTCAGTTAAATTTGAGCCCCTTTGCAAGAGTAGTTTTTAGGTGAGTCTTTGAGATTTTTTGTGGCCATACAGGAGCCATTAGCTATTCTTTCTGGTAAACTGCCTTGTGATTTAGTTTATTGCTCTCATGAAGCTACCTACTTCCTCTTAATTGTCTGGCACTGAAATCTTTACTGTTTTTGAGATTACCCTTAGACTTGAACTTCCCATGTATTAATTTAAATGAAGTCAGTTCTTCTCTTTGTGTGGCCTCTTTCTCTGGGAAAAACCTCTGCCACAGCTCCAGATCTAGGGGTAGTTACAGTGGCCCGCATTTCTCGGAGCCACACTCCTGCTTTATGAGCCGGGCCCTGGTATAGGCAGTAACCTCTGACCTCAGTTTGCTTCTCCTGGTTTGCTAACTCTAAGCCATGAGTGAGCTGAGAGATGGTGATCAGGATCCTGTTGTTACAGGCGTGTTGCTCCTGAGATAGAGCCTTTCTTCTGTGAGTGAGCAAGGAGCTCCTGACTTCTCAGCTGCACTTTTCCGGCCTTTAGTTGCTGCATAGCTGGTAGACTGGGGAGAGGGGATTAGATATGCTAATATCCTGCCTACCTTTGGGAGATACCTCAGTGTCACCTGGTGGGGGGGGGGGGGATAGCCCTCTGTTCTTGGCTGTACTCACCTGAGGTAGAATTTCTGCATGCAGAACTGGGAGTCTGGAGGAGGGAGACAGACTGCACTTCAAATGCCACAGACCCTCGCCATTCTTACCAAGTTTTAGTAGGTTTTTTTCAATAACAATTTCTTCATTTGCTCTTTGACTTTAAGAATTTCTGGAGACTTCAAAGGCTTCTTATTTTTACTAATTTTTATCAGTTATATTGTTCTACTAGGGAGTTGATCTGCAGAGGTCCTCATACATTCATTCTGCAAGAGTCCTAGTGGTCATGTTTTAAAGCCTTGCTTAAGACAGGCCTTTTAAATTAATTATTTCTTCAGTTATTCAGGTGCTGCTTTACACATGTGTTTAAAAATGTTTTGTATTCTATTTTATACCTCAAAAAGTCACAATAAAATGTAGACTCCATCTTTGGATAAATTCACATGTAAGCCCAACACTCAGAAGAACTGAATTCTGATTCAATCCCTTCCACATATTAATTGTGAGATCTTGAGCAGGTTACTTAATCACCCTGAATTTATTTCCTCATCCAAAATTTTGAGATAACAGTAGCTATTTGTATATTAAATAATACATGTGAAAGCAATTGGTAAAACTCTAAAAACTTAGTGGAGATTATTATTACTAGTTTAAATCATATCTGTAATGAAGTGCCTGCCTCTTTTCACTCTCATTTAAGAATACTATTTATAAAATTTATCTTAAAGTCAATTGTTATGTTTTACATGTTTTTGAACTCCTTTATGTTATCATAAATAAATATTTGTATAAAGTGAACTGGAATATCACCTAGTAAATGGTTTCTTTAGATAAGTTTGTCGTGGAATTACAGTAGTAGAAGGGGAAAACAACATTTTTAATGTACATCTTTGGAGTATGTGTGTGGAATCTTAGAATAAAATTTTATTTTTTAAAATCCCAGAATATTTATGTTTATATTTTGTCTATGCTGTCTTCAGAGTATCCTGGCTTTAAATCCTCGAACACAGTCTCATGCAACTCTGCGTTCCACTTCGGCCAAGAAATTAGACAAGAAACATTGGAAAAGAAATCCTGATAAGAACTGCTTTGTAAGTACCACTGATACATGGTTTCATGCTGAAAATTATCTCATTCTACACTGTAAGACATGATTTTATATATACTTAAAAATATAATTCAATATGTGTAAAATACAGCAGTTTGAATCATCTCAAAAATGTGATTCATTTTGCTCCTTAAAAAATCTTTTGAAATTGTTTAAAATCATATAAATTTAGTTTGTGCCAAATTTTATTTTTTGAAAATGTATAAAAATGTATTAAAGTAATTTTATAATAACACAATGATATAGAAGAGTTTCCAAATTTCAGATGTAATTCAACTGAAGAAGGGTATACTAGTACACACAAACCATTGTTAAATATTCTTTTGGGGAACATATAAAAATTAAGTGTTTAATATGATCATCTTATATTTCCAGATGAGGTGCAGGTGCAAAAATCTGTGATTACTGACTCCTAGAATGTTATTTAATTGGATCCATGAAATCATTATAGGGCTGGGATTATTAGGCTATAAATGGGGATTAAGTAAGTACAACTTTGAAGGCAATATTTGAAATGTCATTTTATGAGGTATAAATATTTGTTAGGAAAACCACTTCCTTTTCACCTGATTTCCCAAAGTTAATTTCTCCAAGGGCTTCTCTGGTGGCTCAGATGGTGAAAGAGTCCACCTGCAATGCAGGAGACCTGGGTTCAATCCCTGGGTTGGGAAGATCCTCTGGAGAAGGAAATGGCAACCCACTCCAGTATTTTTGCCTGGAGAATTCTGTGGACAAATGAGCCTGGTGGGCTACAGTTCATGGAGTTGCAGAGTTGGAGAAAAATTAATTTCTCCAAAATTAATTTTCTCCAAGTTATTAGTGAGTTGAGTAATAAGTATAAACTTATTTAACATTAACTGTTTTGATACTTTGTGTATATGTTCTTTTTAGTATAATGATTTTAGTTTTTTTTTTTTTTTTTTTCCCCAGTGGGTTTTGTCATACATTGATATGAATCAGCCATGGATTTACATGTATTCCCAATCCCGTTCCCCGCTCCCACCTCCCTCTCCACCCGATTCCTCTGGGTCTTCCCAGTGCACCAGGCCCGAGCACTTGTCTCATGCATCCCACCTGGGCTGGTGATCTGTTTCACCATAGATAGTATACATGCTGTTCTTTTGAAATATCCCACCCTCACATTCTCCCACAAAGTTCAAAAGTCTGTTCTGTATTTCTGTGTCTCTTTTTCTGCTTTGCATATAGGGTTATCGTTATCACCTTTCTAAATTCCATATATATGTGTTAGTATGCTGTAATGTTCTTTATCTTTCTGGCTTACTTTACTCTGTATAATGGGCTCCAGCTTCATCCATCTCATTAGGACTGGTTCAAATGAATTCTTTTTAATGGCTGAGTAATATTCCATGGTGTATATGTACCACAGCTTCCTTATCCATTCATCTGCTGATGGGCATCTAGGTTGCTTCCATGTCCTGGCTATTATAAACAGTGCTGCACTGAACATTGGGGTGCACGTGTCTCTTTCAGATCTGGTTTCCTCAGTGTGTATGCCCAGAAGTGGGATTGCTGGGTCATATGGCAGTTATATTTCCAGTTTTTTAAGGAATCTCCACACTGTTCTCCATAGCGGCTGTACTAGCTTGCATTCCCACCAACAGTGTAAGAGGGTTCCCTTTTCTCCACACCCTCTCCAGCATTTATTGCTTGTAGACTTTTGGATAGCAGCCATCCTGACTGGCGTGTAATGGTACCTCATTGTGGTTTTGATTTGCATTTCTCTCATAATGAGTGATGTTGAGCATCTTTTCATGTGTTTGTTAGCCATCTGTATGTCTTCTTTGGAGAAATGTCTGTTTAGTTCTTTGGCCTATTTTTTGATTGGGTCATTTATTTTTCTGGAATTGAGCTGCAGGAGTTGCTTGTATATTTTTGAGATTAATCCTTTGTCTGTTTCTTCATTTGCTATTATTTTCTCCCAATCTGAGGGCTGTCTTTTCACCTTACTTATAGTTTCCTTTGTAGTGCAAAAGCTTTTAAGTTTCATTAGGTCCCATTTGTTTAGTTTTGCTTTTATTTCCAATATTCTGGGAGGTGGGTCATAGAGGATCTTGCTGTGATTTATGTCGGAGAGTGTTTTGCCTATGTTCTCCTCTAGGAGTTTTATATTTTCTGTTCTTACATTTAGATCTTTGATCCATTTTGAGTTTATTTTTGTGTATGGTGTTAGAAAGTGTTCTAGTTTCATTCTTTTACAAGTGGTTGACCAGTTTTCCCAGCACCACTTGTTAAAGAGGTTGTCTTTTTTCCATTGTATATCCTTGCCTCCTTTGTCAAAGATAAGGTGTCCATAGGTTCGTGGATTTATCTCTGGGCTTTCTCTTCTGTTCCATTGATCTATATTTCTGTCTTTGTGCCAGTACCATACTGTCTTGATGACTGTGGCTTTGTAGTAGAGTCTGAAGTCAGGCAGGTTGAATCCTCCAGTTCCATTCTTCTTTCTCAAGATTACTTTGGCTATTCGAGGTTTTTTGTATTTCCATACAAATTGTGAAATTCTTTGGTCTAGTTCTGTGAAAAATACCGTTGGTAGCTTGATAGGGATTGCATTGAATCTATAGACTGCTTTGGGTAGAATAGCCATTTTGACAATATTGAGTCTTCCAATCCATGAACACAGTATGTTTCTCCATCTGTTTGTGTCCTCTTTGATTTCTTTCATCAGTGTTTTATAGTTTTCTATGTATAGGTCTTTTGTTTCTTTAGGTAGATATACTCCTAAGTATTCAATCAATGTAATACACCACATTAACAAATTGAAAGATAAAAACCATATGATTATCTCAATAGATGCAGAGAAAGCCTTTGACAAAATTCAACACTCATTTATGATTAAAACTCTCCAAAAAGCAGGAATAGAAGGAAAATACCTCAACATAATAAAAGCTATATATGACAAACCCACAGCAAGCATCACCCTCAACGATGAAAAATTGAAGGCATTTCCCCTGAAATCAGGAACAAGACAAGGGTGCCCACTCTCACCACTACTATTCAACATAGTGTTGGAAGTTCTGGCCACAGCAATCAGAGCAGAAAAAGAAGTAAAAGGAATCCAGATAGGAAAAGAAGAAGTAAAACTCTCACTGTTTGCAGATGACATGATCCTCTATATAGAAAACCCTAAAGACTCTACCAGAAAATTACTAGAGCTAATCAATGAATATAGTAAAGTTGCAGGATATAAAATTAACACACAGAAATCCCTTGCATTCCTATATACTAACAATGAAAAAACAGAAAGAGAAATTAAGGAAACAATACCATTCACCATTGCAACAAAAAGAATAAAATACTTAGGAGTATATCTACCTAATGATTTTAGTTTTTTTTTATGTACTTCTTAACTACATGTAAACTCTCTTAGGATAGGAATTGAGGGTATCTGTACATATGCATTTGTATTTATCTGATTTTTAATTTTTCTGTCACTGGCCAACCAGCAAAGTTTTTTACAGGGAAACAACACGATTTGCGATGATAACACAGCCACTTACTAGCAGATTTGGATTTGTAATTCAGTTTTCCTTGCTCCACTTCTGTGAACTTTGCATTCTACCATGACATTTCTTGTAGAGGTCTCTGGAAGGACACTAGTGTGGTCCAAATTAGATCAAGGAATGAATCAACTATCAGTTGTGATCCTGTATAATGGTGTAAATAATTGAAGAACACTTAAAAAAGAATCATGTAATTTTCAAACTTAGAAATCCTTTAATGATTATCAAGTCTCTTTCATTTTAAATGTGTGAGAACTATGATCCAGATAAATTAAACTCTCTAGGGTTTCCCCTTTATAGATTATTAAACTGTTTATTTAGAAGGGGAGACATTCACCATTATTACTATTGTTGTTATTATTTTATGAAAAATTAATATTTTCATTCCATAATGTTAGCTTATAAATTGAGTGTCTCATATTTTCTTTTTTTTTTTGGTAATTGACAATGAAAGATTGTCAAGATACATGTCAAAGATACAGTGAAATAGGTTTTCTGCATTAAATATATATTGACATAGATTTCTAGGAACACAGTTTGACAGTATCTTTGTCAGTATCTTTGACAATATTTGTTAATACTTATGTTAGTTTTCTAGGGCTGTCACAGGCTGGGTGGCCTGAAGAACAGTTTATTTTCTCAGTGTTCTAGAAGCTAGGAATCTGAGATCAAGGTGTCAGCATTGTTGATTTCTTGAGGCATTTCTCTTGATGAGAGGTGGCTGCCTTTTCACTCTCTTCTCATGGTTTTCCCCCTGTACATGTCCAAATATCCTCTTATAATGACACCAATATATCAGATAAGAGCCATTCTGATGACCTCATTTTAATTTAATTACCTCTTTTAAGACTGTATCCGAATACAGTTATATTCTGAAATACTGGGGTTTAGGCCTTCGATAAATGAATTTGATGGGATTCAGTTCATAAGAATACCTTTAAATTATCAAACACTTAAACCTAGTAATTCGTCTTCTAGTAAACTTATCATAAGGGGCAAATAAGAAATGTAGGTAAATAATTAAATAGAAAGAAGATTATCCCAATACTGTTTATTTGTAGAGAAAAATGTGGGTGGGAAAATGCAGGTTATAGCTAAGTAACTTAGGGCAGATCTATTCTGTAGTAAATTGTGCAACCATTAAATTACTATTTTTAAATAAAATTACTTTTGAAGTAATTAATAATCTGAAAAATACTTATAATTTATATTATTAATTTATGGACAAGGTACAGAACAACTCTATATTTCAGAATGGTTGTATATAGTTTTACAGAACCACACCTATACACATACTCATACAGAAAAAAATGAAATGTTAATAGTAATTGTATTTGTTTTCTTAGCACTTTTGTATATTTCAGATTTGCTATAATGAGCAAGTGTTAGAGGAAAAATGAAAGTTTTAAAGATATGTTAGTATTATCTCAATTATAAGATCAGATTTATTGCTCTGGATATATACTTGAAAACTCTATGTATTAAATGTATATACTGTATTAATAAAGAACAGTGAAATATGTTTCCAAGAGGGAATATGGAACTAGAGTTGAAAGTTATCCTCAGTGTCGTTAAAGAATGCTATTCTTCTCCTTTTCATTATTATTCTCTTTGTGCTTCCATGAAGAATTGAATAAAAGTATTACCACATGATATAATTTATTTTTTAATTTATTAATTTTCATACTTGAGTTTTATAATTACTCATCCAAATTAAAAAATATACATAAAACACATATGAGAAGATTTTCTAAGGTGTAGAGAAGACAATTAACTAGGAATATGGAACCTGAAACATGACACAGTGATGATTTCCCTGGGTTTTCTGTTTTTCTGCATATATCTTGGAGCCTTGGAGCCGAAGAAGTTGGAAAACCAGAAATGCTAACTGATACACACACACACACACACACACACATACACACCTCAACAAAAGTCTGCTCTTTCTAGCCAAAATACTAAGAAACGAACAGCTTCTTTTCTGATCACAGCAAGATGGAAGACTTTTAGATAGTAACTGCTATCCTCTAGCCGAATACATCAACAACAACAAAAATGTGACCTCATCCCAGTGTATTCATAAACGCTGAGCAGGGAGCCTGGAATTCAATCCTGTGATGAGGTGATGAGACGCTCCAGCCCCTCTGCTTGGTGAAAGATAAGGGAGTCAGGACTTTCATGCTCACTAGCTACCTGGTAACCAAGGCAGCCCACATCCCAGACCACTGAATTTCTACCCTTAACAAGAAGAGAAGAAACAGGGTGAGGCTGAAAAATACCCCAAAGGGATATAACAGCTAAAAACTGACTAAATTTAGCAAGAGACACAAACCTACAGAATCAAAAACGTCTGTGAAACACGAGGGAATCCATATCAAGATGTATCATAATTAAATTTCTGAGAACTAAATACAAAGACAGTATCTTGAAAGAAGCCAGCCTGCTTGCCTTAAGGCGAGGACAGCTCCTATGGGCAGTTGTGCTCCAGATCCTTGCCCTGTGGCTCTTAGACCCGACACTATCACTGGCCCATCCTTGACCAGTGTTTCCTTTTCTACCCTGCTTCATCCCTCCTGTATTGTTATTTCCTGAAGAGCACTCACTCCATAAATCACATGTTTCAAATTCTGCTTTTAGGGAAAGTGAAAGTGAAAGTTGCTCAGCCGTGTCAGACTCTTTGAGACCCCATGGACTATACAGTCCGTGGAATTCTCCAGGCCAGAATACTGGTGTGGGGTAGCCTTTCCCTTCTCCAGGGGATTTTCCCAACCCAGGGTTCGAACCCAGGTCTCCCACATTGCAGGCGGACTCTTTACCAGCTGAGCCACAAGGGAAGCCCAAGAATACTGGAGTAGGTAGCCTATCTCTTCTCCAAGGAATCTTCCCGACCCAGGAATCAAACTGGGGTCTCCTGCATTGCAGGCAGAATCTTTACCAACTGAGCTACAAGGGAAGCCTTTGCTAACTGAGGAACCAAACCTTGCTGTTAAGTAGCAGCAGCACTTAACATAGGCAGTCACCTTCTCCTTCCTGCAATTTTTTTTTTCACTTCCCTTCCAAGACATCACACTCCTTTTTTCTTCTTTCCTCATTGGCATCTTCTTCTTGGCTTCTTTGTTGGTTCTTCCTTATCTCCTCACCCCTAAATATTAGAGCGCCCAGGGTTCAGGTCGTTCTGTTTCTTTTTAAAGACTCAGTAAGTTGTTGATCACATTCTCTCTCCTCAGTTTAAATACCATCAGTTTAAATAGACAGATGGTTCCTGCATTTATATCTCTTGCCTGGACTACTGTCTTTGATTCTAGACTTCTGTAACCAAGTGCCTAATGAATGCATGTGTGTGCTTAGTCTCTCAGTCAAGTCTGACTCTTTGCAACCCCATGGACTGCAGTCTATAGACTCCTCTGTCCATGGGATTTCCCAGGCAAGAATACAGGAATGGGTTGTCATTTCTTTCTCCAGGGGATCTTCCCAACCCCTGAGTCTAGTGATTACCTCCACTTAAATCCCTAACAGGCATTTCAGTGTCAAAAATCCAAATTACGGTCTTACATCCAAGATCTGTTGTTCCTGGAGTCATCTCTATCCACCACTTTCTGAGAGCAAAATATTGAGTCCTCGGTTTTGTTATTTGTCTCACCTCCCATACTAAATTAGAAGATCTGTTTGGATATATCCTTCAGATATATTAGTAGCTAGAATCTGATTATTTCTCTTCACTTCCACCACTTCTGCCTTTCTAAACCATCATCGTTATTTTTCATCTGGGTTATTTTAGTTGCTTTGTAATGGTTGCATGCTTATGCCCTTTCCTGGTAGAGTATCTTTCTAATAGATAAAGATACATCTATGACATCTGAGAAATCCTTTTAATATTCCTATGCGTGGAAACTTTCAGTGATTTTTCCAGCTTACTTGAGAGTTTGCACAATTTCCTTTGTACACCTCAGCAAGGCTTTCTCCGGCCACTCTGTTTAAAACTCTAGCCTGCCACCATACTAGGCTCTCCTGAGACTTTGCTTAATTTTTTTTCATGGCACCCATCACTGATATACTGTTTTCGTATTTACTGATTTGTTTATTGTCAGTTTTTTCCCACTAGCATATGAAATCCAGGTGGGCATGGATTGCTATGTTTTGTTCATTATATATTTTGTTTCAGAAGCTGTGTCCCCAGCATCATGAACCCTTGGTGCTCACTAAAGATGTGTTGAAAGAATTTAACCTTTCTTTTACATAGTCTTCACATGCTAGATGATGTAAGGATCACATATTTTTTTGGTATACAGCTCCCAGACTACTGTTGCATATTGGGTTTGATTTTAATCATGATCTAAATGAATAACCCAAATTTGTTTCTTCATTTTACTGACTATGCTGAAAATATTAAGTTATTTACTTAAACTCATTAAAATTACTTAGTTTTGTAGCCATGTCTAGAATTCTGGTCATCTGAATCTTGTATGCCTTTTCCAGTGTATTCCCTCCTTAGAAAACACAAATAAGATTATTAGAAAATAGATACTTCAAAGTTAAGGAAAATGCAGATTGTAATGGTTGTTGCCATTACATTGAAGGAATCTTATAGCCTTTATGAAGGCAGCTAAACAGGTCATTTTGAGCCAACTCCCTGACTATCGAATGTAAAAGCTTGATATGTTTGTGTTTATTTTATTTTCTAATTATTTTGCATTAACTTTACAATTTTCTATTTTGATTTGACTCAGATAATCACTGCCTTATCATTCTTAGCAAATCTACATCAGGGTCATGGTTTGGGTTTATTTGAGTAGAGTTCTCTCTTTCTCTTTCTTTCCACTTTGGCCCTTGAAACAACCATATGTGAGGCACTATAGTAATGCCACTCAAAGGTAAATAAAATATGCAAAATAATTAGTCTAAAATTGTCTATTAAATTGAATCACATTTAGTTTTAATAAACAAATATTTGTTTGTAGGCTTTATAGAAATTCTGAAATTGTTTACCCAGGAATTTCTTTCCTTGCCAAGTTAATACGATTCTAGTGATAATTAGAAATTCTGAATTCAGTAGGGAATTTAAACTGGCAAATGTGTTTTTACTGGTTAATGAAGCACAAAGCAGTTATTTCCAGTATCTGTTAAGCAGGTGTTCCATAACTGCTGTTTATTTTTGCCATTTTTTAAAGTGTTGAACTGTCCTAATTACATAAATATTTTGTACTCCTTTTCCGTTAGCAATTTTTGAAGCCCAGAAAATGTTACAAATCAGAAAATTTATCCTGTATGAAAATAAAAAGGAAAGCAATTAGAAACAATCAATTATTTGACATGATTTTGGAAATTTTAGCTAATCTATTTAAAATTCATGGCATGTAGTAGGTGCTCAAAATGAAATAATAAAAATAAGAATAAACTGTAGTATATATTAAGAAATTACTGAGTAGTTATATTTCAAAGTGCTTTTTGTGAAGTAACCCATTTTAAGCCTCAGAACCACCCATACTGTATTTTATCTTCATTCATAGATAAAGGAAGCTTAAGAAACCTGTCTAAGAGTCCACAACTAAGAGGCTGAAATTATGCAGTATGGTACCAGAGCTCTTTAAGCAGACTTTTAAAGATACTTAGATAAAAATAAATCATTGCCCTTTTTTTTTTTTCCCTCAAAAGAAACAATTTATTTAGAATAAAACAAAAGCAGCTCAACTGTGAGCGCACGTTTGAGTGACAGCTACTTTTAAGCTGTGTGAGCCATAAAAAGGGTTTTTCTTTTCCAGAAATCTTGTGTACACAGCACAAAGCAAGAGTAACTTAAGTAATATATAAGTTTTGATGACCACTTTTTTCCCCCTTCACAGTCTTAGTCACTGCTTTGCGTTCTCACTTATTGCCTGTTTACAATGGGCCAGGCATGGTACCACTTAGAACTCAGGAATAAAGATCAACACAATACGGGCCCTTCCAAGAAGGTTTCATGTTTCTTTGGAAGAAGACAGCAATATTAATATGTAGTACTCTTTCAAAGGATGAACCATGAAGGAACTTTAATTATCAGTGTGAGGTGGTCAGATTGGCCTTGAGATGTATCAGTCTATAACTTTCAGTGTGGAAGTTGGGTTCAGTGCAGAAGGGGTGAAGCAGGGTCTCTGAGACTAATATGGAAGGCTGGAAGACAAATCATGAAGACCAGGGACAGTGGGTATGTAGGAGAGAGGACAAGCTTGAATATAGTTAGGAGGTGTCCTAGTCTGTTTGGGCTACTATTACAGAAATATCACAGACTAGGTGGCTTAAACAGTAAACATTTATTTCTCATACTTCTGGAGGCTGGGAAGTTTAAGGTCAAGGCACTGGAAGATTTAGTATCTGGTGAGGGCCTGCTTCCTCATTCATAGATGGATTTTTGCTGTGTCCTCTCATGGCAGAAGGGATGAGAGAGCTCTCTGAAGCCTCTTTCATAAAGGCACTAATCCCCTCTATGAGGGTTCCACCCTCATGACCTAAACACCTTCCAAGGGCCCCACCTTCTAACACCATCACACTGAGGTTTAGGTTTTCAGTATGCAAATTTTTAGGGAACACAAATATTTAGTCCATAACAGGACATAAATATGATTTGGGAGTTGACTTTATGTGTGCATTTTGTTGGTATAGGATAAATTGAGAAAAATCTTGAATTCAATTTGAGATCTTTTGAGTTTCTTGTACATGTGGGACATCCTGTTTAGTATAAAGCTTATAGCTAAGTAAAGGGGTCAGGAATGCAGATGAAGAGTTTTCAATACAAGAATTCAATACAGAATACAAGTGGGTAATTAAAAGCCTGTGAGTAGAGTTACCCAGGAAGAGTATGTAGAATGGGAGGAGTGTGGAGGTTAGACTTTGGGGACATTTGCGCAGGAATTAGGGAGAGGAGAGTTAGGCATTGGCCTCTGGTGAAAAATGTAAAAGAGGCACCAAAAGACTCAGTATCAAGGTAAAACATATAAATCATACAAAATATATAAATGATGCAAGGATATATAAAACACATATGTGGAGGCACATGCATGCATGCTAACTTGCTTCAGTCATGTGCAACTCTTTGTGACCCTATGGATTATAGCCTGTCAGTCTTCTCTCCCCATGGGACTCTCCAGGTAAGAATACTGGAGTGGTTTGCCATGCCTTCCTCCAGAGGATCTTCCAGACCCAGGGATCAAACCCACGTTTCTTACATCTCCTGCGTTGGCAGGCAGCTTCTTTACTGCTAGTGCCACCTGAGAATCCCATATGGGAGCACATTTCTTTCCTTTTCCCTCAGTCTCCAGAGTGGCTCAGCTTGGCACTGATAAGCAGACAAGGGCAGGCAGATGAGAATTTAGCCAATAAGCCGTATAATGGGTGAGGTGAGGAACACGGAGCATGGTGAGAGAGTTCTTACAGGAAGAAGGGGTCAATGTGCTTTTCCTGTAACACCTGATTAGTCAATGTGGTTATTTTTTTGTCCTTTGGAAATTATCCTTCTAGTTTACCTTATCTGCTGAGTCCATTTTTCCATCTCAATTTTATGTGACTATTAAGAGATGAAATCCAAGTAGTGAATCAAGTTATTTGTTAGCTAATCTCTTTCAGAAAGGGAAGGTGGAAGCTTGAATCCCCAGCTCTGTTAAATGACATGGGGTGCAGGCCCCAATATTATTATTGTTTTATTTACTCACTAAGTCATGCCCTACTCTTTTGTGACCCCATGGACTGTATAGCCTGCCAGGCTCCTCTGTCCATGGGATTCTCCAGGCAAGGATACTGGAACGGGTTGCCATTTCCTCCTGCAGGGGATCTTCCTGACGCAGGGATCGAATTTGCGTCTCTTGTACAGGCAGGTGGATTCTTGACCACTGAGTCACCTGAGAAGCCCTAGATCCCTGTACTGGTACATATCAAATTCACAATACGAATTTTTATTTTTAAGCTCCAAAATTTAATGAGTTCATGATTCATAGTGAGGAAGCAATCTGATTCTGCCCTGGCCTCTTCTTAAACCATAGTTTGAAACAACTTCTCAAGCTTGAGCTTGCTTTTCTGGTTGCTGACAATAGCTTTCTTCCCCAAATAGACTCAGTGCCTGAAGGAGTTTCTGGAATAAAGAAGTAACTGAAACCAAGATTCTTTGCAACTTAATGCCTTCTTCAGTAGGTGAAAAATACATTGTGTGGAGAGTACAAATATCAGACTAGAAACTCAGGCATGCAAGAAATAAAACCTCCTTTATTTTTCTGTAACTAAACTTAATTTTTGTTTTGAGCTTCTCTCAGAGTGAAAGTTTAGTCACTGTCACTCTTAGAATTCTTTTTCTCTGTGTTCATAGCACCGCCCCCCACCCCTGCCACTTCCCCCATTTCTCTGAGCTAATATCTGAGTTTCTGAGTATTTGGTGGCAAGTGTGGTAGGTGATCTGAGCCCAGCTGATGCTTCATAACATCTTTCTGCTAATAACGATCCTGGGGAATGTGAAATCATCCTTTATTCCCATTTATTCCCATTTATCAAGTCCTTTGCTGTCCCTTAACTCATGTCTACTTTGAAGTCACTCTTGAACACATGACAGTCATTCTTAAGTTCTTCTCAACACTGGGGCTTGGAGAACTTCACGGTTCAGTTGCCTCTTCCCAGGGCGTCATCTAGTGAGAAACAGGTTCTCAAGCTCGTGATTTCTATGTGCCTTGATAGAGTTTGTCATTGCCCCTGTCCAGCCTGAGGAACTGATCTTCTTTCTCTGGATCTAACAATATTTCTAGACTCATCTCTTTCCTTTTGATCCTCATTTTGTTTCTCCATTCTTAAAATACTTACATAACTTAGATGCAGAGGTAGGAGTGGAGGATAACGTTTGCTTTATCACACATATCCTCCTAAACCCACACTGTCAATCACCCACATTCTTTCAGTTTCCTTGAGAACTTGACTTCTGAAATTTGAAACCTCATAGTAAATCTCTTCGTGCCAGTGCTTTCTGCCCTTGCATTCTTCCCTTTAAGAAATGAAAATCAGTGGCCTAGTTGCCTAACATTATAAACTTTAGAAGGAAAGAAATAAAGTTACAAGAAAACATCCCCTATCCTACAGAGTCTGATTTTGAATTTAGATTTAACAGAATCGATGATTATTTCCCATCCTTCATCCAGCAGAGTCTCAAATGAGATATGTTGGTGTGGGAAGATAGGGTAGGGTAAGTTCCTACTCTGGGTCAGAAAGACTAAGAAAGAAAGGGTCTTAGCCTGACCCTTATTTTGGGTCAGACTAACTAAGACTAAGAGACTAAGAAAGAGGCCAGGGAAAGCCTTTCAGAACCCTGTGTTGGGAAGCTGAGACGGTACTTGCAAGACTCTGAGAGTGAGTGTCTCCTTAAATTTTGTGACATGGACACCTCACTTACATCACCATAGTACTGGCCCTGAAAAGAGCTGCCAACCAAAAGGCTTCCACAGTCTTAGAGGTACCAGCCAGCCCGGGACACAGGAATGTCCTCATGAGTGTTTAAACTTGGGTAGCAGCTGCCAACCTGCAGCAGGGACTCAGATGGACTTGGATGGCACAAGTGGACCCAGAACTCCTGGCTGGCTCCATGAGGGGCTTCCCTGGCCATTACATTAATTTCCCAGTAATGCTACTGTATGCAGTATGCATTTTTGGGGTTTTTTTTTTTGGAATTATTAATCTGGTATGGTTTTACCATTTATATTTTAAGAACATTTCTCCTGATGAATTCCAGTGTTGAGAGCATTGTAATGAATTAGAAAAATAGATTTGTTTTTAAATGGTATATTTTAAGTGATCTTTATTGGACAGTCTCTTGCATACTTCTAACAAAGGTTAGAAATTATTACTGTTTAAATTTAGTAATTGATTTTATGTTTGTGTTAGGATAGATATTAACTAGAAAAAACTATGTGATCCTTTAAAGAAAATGCAAGTTTAAAAGTTCAGCAGAGGCAAAAATTTGCAGTTAAAATATACTGTGAAATGTGACTACCAAAAAATTCTGTTGCCAGGATATACAACTTTAAGAACAACAGGGATTCTGGGCCCAAACTCTGCTGCGTGGTCATTTAGACATATTTAGACCTTGTTATTTTGAAATTGGGATGAAGTCTTCTGCTATATGAATTCTGACACATAACCAATATTTACTTTAATATAGAAGCATGCTGCTTATGGGAAAGGCATTTTGGTAGAAGTCTAGTTAAGAATTTCAAAAGGAGAATTTTGGGAAATCTCAATTTCTTTAAGAATACAAAATATACCCTGAATTTGTAATTAAAATAGGAAAGCATTGATTGGTTTCCGTTGTCTACATATGAAGTATGAATTCCAAAGAACATCTCCTGAACATTTTTGGGCATTAATCCAATGACTGGAAATACTTTCTGTGGCAGTGAACTCTCTTAGATAACATATTGCATCATGCTTTCCCATATTTATATAACACTGCTGCTGCTGCTGCTAAGACGCGTCAGTTGTGTCCGACTCTGTGTGACCCCATAGATGGCAGCCCACCAGGCTCCCCCGATCCTGGGGTTCTCCAGGCAAGAATACTGGAGTGGGTTGCCATTTCCTTCTGCAATGCATGAAAGTGAAAGTGAAGTCGTTCAGGCGTGTCTGACTCTGAGCGACCCCATGGACTGCAGCCTACCAGGCTCCTCCGTCCATGGAATTTTCCAGGCGAGAGTGCTGGAGTGGGTTGCCATTGGCTTCTCCTTATATAACACTATTACAGATAAATTATTTTACTAAATATTTATAGTATATGTGCTTGAAATCTGAGTTGTACAGATTAATTAATTATCATATATTAATGGAAGGCCTAGTATGTGTCCACCAATATGAAAAGTGGGGAAAGGGACAGGCGCTTTTCTTGCCCTGACAGCTTACAGTCATTGGAACAAGCATTGAACTCATTCATGACCAAGTGTTATGCATATAGCCAAGCAGGGGCATTATAGCTGAAGTAGGTAACCTAGTTTCAGGATTTAGGGTTGAACTTCCCTGAGGAAACAGAATTTAAGTTGAAAATATAGATGAAGGAAGGAGAGAAGATGAAGAAGGATCCCATCAGAGTACAGGCTATATATTGCAAACACTTAAGATGAGGAAGGATATTGAACTAAAGGTACTTTAGCAACTTTAGTGCTACATGCCTGAAGTGTAGAATATGGGTGGGAGTGCCAAGTGATGAAACAGAAGAGGTCAGAGAGGAGTAGTACAAGTAACAATAACAGTGACAATAGTAAAAATTACATTTATTGAAAAGTTCTATTTTTTGATGCTTTCATTAAGAGACATGCATGCCATCTCCTTAAGAAAGCACACTGAGCTACCTGCCATAATTTAGAATTTTGCCATATATTAGGTTCTGTCTTTGAAAGTATGTATTTTCTTGGTGCTTTATTCCACTCATAGAATAGTATTGTCAGAAATTTATTCTCCAGGCAAAATATGTAATAAAATGTTAATTGACTAAAAAGAAGAAAAGTGTTAACTCTTGATTTCCTGAGGCTGTTACAAGAAAGCTTTGCTTTAATTATTTATTTCAGACTGATCACAACTTTCTCCACGTCCATGTGACATACAAATTAAACTCATTTGTAATTGTCAGCCATCAGCCCTGTTGCTTGTATTTTGTTCTTCTTTAGCCTGAAATTTTATAATGGTTAAGTGGTGGTTCTGCTTCTTTTTTCTTTTTTTAAACCAACTTTACTGTTGATTAGAATGCAGTGTACTTGTCTAGTCAGGGTTTAAATTGAACTGGAAAAAAACTTTCCTCTAAGTCAGGTGGGTTTCAGCTAGCTTTATTAGCAAAAGAAAGAAATCTTTCTATTTGAAGCTAACTTTCTTTTCTTTGAGGTTGGGTTTTTATGAAAGAAGACTGTGAAACCTGAGGGGATGACATATCAACAGAAAGGCTGGTATAAGGAGTTACAGAGATAAATTAATTGGGTTCAGTTATTGGTTCTGCAATTTACTGACTGTGTGACCTTGAGTAAATTCTTTTATCTCTTCCTACCTCCATTTCCTCTTTTGTAAATTAAGGATAATAATAGCATCTACTTGATATAGTTGTTGTTAGGATTAAATGAATTAATTTGCATACTATTCTTAAAACAGTTCCTGGCACAAATGTATATAATCCTCTGTAACTGTCATTGGTTTGCTTTGATGGATTGATGCTCCCAGGTCTGTTTCTGTTACTACATATGTAGGTTCATAATGACAGTGGGTACAGAACAGAGTAACTAAATATGGAAAGAATGTGGAAAGAGACAGGAAGATATTAAGGACGGTAATGGAAAACAGAACAGACATTTCCTGCATTGCCCAGCAATTTCTTAGCAGAAAATTGTATGTGTGTGGTCTGTGTTTGTGTGTGTATGTGTGTGTATGAGAGAGAAAGAGAAACAGAGAGAAACGGGGAAACAGAGATACCAGATTTTTGAGCACTGCCTAATATATGCATGGAGTTGGAATGCATTATCTTCCTGAGAATTTTTTTTTGCCATGCTTTGGCCTCTCCAAAAAGCTTCAGTATGACATCTTGGTCCTGCCCAGTTTCATTGGTCTATAGCTCTTCGTTGTCATGGGGACTTCACCCTGGTGGACACTCCGTTGTGTGAGCGCCTGCCGGGTACTAAGTGTTAACCTGAAATGTTTCCCTCCCTTAAAAGGGCTCGAGAGAGAGTGAAACATTTCCTCTAAACATTTGACAAGGAAGTTTCTCTTTGGAGAATTTGTTCATATAGATTACATATTAATCCAAGAATATTGTAAAGGGAATCCTAAAAATCTGAAACCAAACTGATCTGATTTGTTTATACAGAAATTCTTTGCATAATCATAAATACTAAACTGGAATTATATGATGCATTGTAGGTCAATAAGTACTATATAATAAAGCAGATGTGTTAAGACTATGTCTATAAAAACAGAATATGTATATTTTAAAAGATATTAATGAAGCCTATTACTGTATTTGCAAATAAGAAATATCTTTGCATATGGGAAAATAGAATGCTCTGAACAAAAGAAATCAGCTGAATTGTCTTTAGAGCCTAATGGTATATTTTACCTTTGCAAAACATTTATTTGGTGCTCATAACAAATAAATATGCGAGTTTTGCTGTTTTCCCGAATGGGCATACAATGGCAGCTGTCTTTCTAATCGCTCCCCTATTCAAACACTAATCGGTGGAACCCACGTAGAATGCTAGCCGCCTGAATAGGTAGACAATGGCAGCAGCGTTTTTAATCACAGTCCTATTCAAGCACTAATCGGAGTGATGATTAAGGGACATTAGAGGGAGCACTCTGACATCTGATCCTTTGAACTGGCGTCTGTGCAGGCTGCACTCCGTAGAGCTCCCTTGGCCAGACTGATTTCCTTAAATAAAGTGCAGTGATTTCCAGTGTAGGAAATATTACATTAGAGCCTATTGAAATGATTAGGAATTGAGGAGCTTTTCTTTCAGTGAGGGTTTGCTGTATGCTGTATACTCACAAAACTAGAACATTAATATTGCATCTACTCTGGGTGTCAAGGACCATGGAGACATAGCTTGAAAAAGGTCCTCCTGTAGTCACACACTTAAAATTGAATCTGAACAGAAATGTGGAACTCTGCTATCATAGTTCTCCATTATGGAAGTTTCTTTGAATTTTTATGTAACTCAGTCAAGATCAGAACATCCTGCATTGCATTTTTTTTTCTTTTCTGTAGACCAGGGTATTTTAATGTTACCTCTCTTGAGTTGCTTTAATAACAACAAAAATAAGTATTGTGTTATATTCTATGCATGGTTATGTCTTTAATAAGACAGAATGGACTGTTTCTATTTTTACTCTTTCAGAATTTCTAATATCTATTTAGATTTTACTAACCTATTCTCTAGAACATTACAAATGATTGATCCTGAAAACATTAATATCTATTCAAAATTTGCAGATTGGATCAGTGATTAACATTTTAACACCAATATTATTTGAAGATATAGCTTTAAATATTTCTATATCTATCCGTATTTATAATTTATGTTAAAAAGAAAAAACTTTTCTATCATCTTATGTTCAGTGTATGAGGTCTATGATTGAAACTGACAAGACACATGAATAAAATAAAAAGCATGCACATTTTATTTGATGTTAATACTTTATTTTTATGTCCATAGAAGCCTTCATAGAAAAGAAGTGAAGACTCAAAGAAGCAGGTAGACTCATGGGCTTATATAGCGTTTTAACAAAGGGTGGTGTATTGTGGAAAAGTGACCAGACAAAAGAAAAGGGATTTGACTTCTAGGTGTGGTTAATTGTGGAAAGGTAAGTATATGGGGGAAACTAATGGATGATAAGATTTATTTTAGCAAGGTTCATTTGTTCATCTTGGTGTCAACTTTCTGTCTTCAGTGATAAGGATTGTTCTCCTGGTACCAGAGAAGGGGGGAGAAACACTTTCACAGAGGGAAATTTACGTCCTGCTTTTAGACAGATAGCAGAGGGCAGAGAGCTCTTTGTGCCTTTGCTTTGTCTTAATTGGCTTCAGCTCAAAATAATCTTTATGCTGCAGTAGCATATTTTGGGGTAGCATACTTTGATTGCCTTCATGTGCAGCCTCTTAGCATTGAACTGGCTGTATTTTTTATGTTCCTTAGTTATAGGATTCTTTTTCTGCAAGAGACAAATTTGTATCATAAGTTCTGGAATAAATATA
The DNA here is from genome assembly GCF_019320065.1 of Cervus canadensis. NCBI lineage: Eukaryota > Metazoa > Chordata > Mammalia > Artiodactyla > Cervidae > Cervus > Cervus canadensis. The sequence goes on from NC_057387.1 coordinate 43,560,322, forward strand.
ACTGTGGTGTATACTTTTGAGGATATATGCCCCCCAGTTTACTGACACATAGTGTGGGCCCTTGAATTTGTTCATGTACCATTTGACTCTGAGCTCATTCTAGGTCAAATTCTGAATCTGATTGAGAAAATTGATCCAACCCAGGAAAAGCAGATTCTCTCTTAGAAATCTGGGACAAGAGATGGTATTTCATTCTAGGCTGTTTGGGCAGAAAAAATGTGAAATCTGGGTGTTATGGGGTGGCCATTTTCCACCTGACAATTATATTAAAAGAAGAAAAATCCAGTCTGAAGAGAGAGAAGATTGAGGCAGCTGTAGATAAAAACTTTCCTGGGTTACTCATGGCTTTTCATTTGGAGAGTTTTGCAGTTTTGTGTTTTGTGATATATTCTTGTACCCAAATATAGTCATCTTCTTTTGGCTTAAGCTAAAGTAGGTTTTAGGTATAGACAACCAAAAAATCCTAAGGTGCACAATATGACAATTTCTCATATGTCAAATTCTAATGACTTAGAAAAATATGTTTAATTTTTAGGGAATATATTAAACTTACAATTAAAGTAGGAGAAGAAAAACAGAGTAAGTAGTAGTGAAACCTTACATGTTGAGTGAAACAGTAGAGTGTAATGTAATCATCTCCTGCTTAGAGACAGACTGCGTGTGTGCTAAGTTGCTTCAGTCATGTCCAACTCTTTGAAATGATATGGACCATAGCCCATCAGGCTCCTCTGTGCATGGGATTCTCCAGACGAGAATACTGGAGTAGGTTGCTTAGGTGAAAATCGTTTCTCTGCATTTACTGACTTGATCTTGGATACAGTTCTTCACTTCTATTAGCTAACTCCAATTTCCTTCAATAAAAAAGGAAAATACTAATAATTAGGGCAATCTAATTAAATTATTTTGAGAATTAAGTGAACTAATAAATTTAAAATGGTATAATACAAAATTTGCATGCATGCACACCAAGTCTCTTCAGTCATGTCGGACTCTTTGTGACCCCATGGACTATAGCCCGTCAGGCTCTTCTGTCCATTGGATTCTCTAGGCAAGAATATTAGAGTGGGTTGCCATGTCCTCCTCAGGTGGATCTTCCTAATCCAGGGATCAAACCCACGTCTTTCGTGTCTACTGCATTTCAGTCAGATTCTTTACCACTGAGCCACCGGGGAAGCCCAATATAAAGCTTAGCACATGGTAAATGTTCACTAAACAAAGTTATTTTATTATTTTATTTTTATGTACATATGGGGAGTGTCTCAGGCTCAGATAATAAGACACTTATCTAGGATTTCTTTGAAGAGTTTTATGTCTTCAGTCTTGGTTGTTGTTCAGTCTCTAAGTTGTGTCTGAGTCTTTGTGTCCCCATCTACGACAGCATGCCAGTCTTCTCTGTCCTTCGCTATCTCCTGGACTTTGCTCAGACTCATGTCCCTTGAGTCAGTGATACCATCCAACCATCTCATCCTGCGTTGTCACCTTCTACTCATGCTCTCAATCCTTCTCAGCACTGGGGGCTTCTCCAGTGAGTCGGCACTTTGAATCAGGTGGCCAAAGTATTGGAGCTTCAGCTTCAGCATCAGTCCTTCCAGTGAATATTCAGAGTTGGTTTCCTTCAGGATTGATCTCCTTACAATCCAGGGGACTCTGAAGAGTCTTCTTCAACACCACAGTTCAAAACATCAGTTCTTCAGTCATAATTATAGATATTAAATATTGAGAAAAGTGATAGTACATTTATTTATCTTGTGTGACTTTTTTTTTTCAAATGTCACATGCTTTTTTAAAAAAATGAGGTAAAATTGGTATGTAACATTATATAAGTTTCAGGTATAAAACATTATAATTCAACATCTATACACAATGTGATTACCACCAAAGGTCTAGTTACTGTTCATCACTATACAATTGACCCCCTTCATACATTTGGGTATTTGGTTAACAAATCCAGGTTAATATAACCATATGTTTTTTTATGATTAAATAGAGCTTTTGTCATAAACTCAGTGTTCTTTATTCTATAAAAGACAAAACATACCCAGATGTAGTATTTTTAATTTGTTTCCATGTTACATGAAGTAATTGTAGTTGGTTATTTTGTACTACTTGCATTTTTTTCTCCCAATAAGAATACAGGTAGTATTTATGGTATGACTTTGCTCTTATTATCTATTGGTTCATCCTATCCATATGCTTTTAAATTGCCACTCATGTGTTTTGAGAATTGGAATCTGTATCTATACCTCTATATTAATGTATCTCTCTTTATCTCTATCTGTATGCCTTCTTTTTAAAGTTATACTTTCTGGCTTTAAAGCTAGTAGCTTTGTAAACTACAAATCAACAATAATCTACCCAAATCATTTCCCCACAGCACTGCCTAAAGTGGTTTGACAGTGTGGTTGTTTTTCTTGCACATATTTGGAATAGTTTTTCTATTATCCCTGGGCTCTTGCTATCTTTTGGTTTAGTAGGACAAGATTTAAAAGAGTGAATAAAAGGAAGAGGGCCAGGAGGTCCAGCAAGGAGAACAGAGGTTTGAAAGTGGAATATGCATACTATATTTGGGAGACAAAAATCCAGTAGATAATTCAAATTTGAGAAGGGATTCATGTCTGAGAGTAATAGAAGAAGGCAAAGTGAAGATGGAAATGTCTAGAAAGGAAAACTGTATTGAGCTTGTGAAAACAATTAAGTATACTTTAGGGATTTGGATGTTTCCCTTAGGGTAATAAGCTCACGAATTTGACTACAATATGACCATCATAAAAGTAATGTTTTAAAATTAATGAGTAATCTTTAGAATATTAATTTGGAACATTTTAGTTAAGAGCATCAATAAAGGTGGGAGTTATGTGAATAGAGAGAATGGGATTAAAGATTCTTCAGATATTGTGAAGATTATTTAGAAAGAATGAGCAGCTCTCTACATTGGAAAGGGATGAAGAAGTTAAATAAGATGTCATTTATCATTCAATAAATATATACTGAGTACCATGGTGGTGGTTTAGTTGCTAAGTCATGTCCGACTCTTGCAACCCAATAGACTGTACCCTGTCAGGCTCCTCTGTCCATGGGATTCTCCAGGCAAGTATACTGGAATGGGTTGCCATTTCCTTTTCCAGGGTGTCTTCCCGACCCAGGAATTGAACCTGGGACTCCTGCATTTCAGGCAGATTCTTCATAGTAGGGTTATAAGAAGGCACCCATATTTTTATTAGGGAGGAACAGACAGGAGTGGAATGTAGCACTGATGTATGGTGAGAATTACCAGCTGCCTTGGCTCATTGACTGGCAAGTGCCTGGCGTATAGAGAGCACACTCAATGACTGCTAGCTGTTATCTTTGTTCTTGATAGATTTTGATATCATTGATGCTGATATTTTCTTCTTCTTGTTGTTATTACAGACATTCAGTGGTAAAATCACTTCTTTCTAATTACTGGTGATATTATACCATCTGTGGTTCTGGCTGTCCCACAATTGCCTCTAGGCAGAGATGAAAAAAAAGAACAAGTGGAAGAGAAGATAACTTCCCTCCAATCCAAAGAAAGGCTGATAGAACTTATCAAGCCTCAAACTTTTGGGTATATATTGGACAGGTTATCTGCAAGGCAAAGTTTGAGCTTTATCAGATGTTCTAAGCTTTATTACATTGAACATCATATACTTGTAATTTTTTCACTGAAAGTGTTCTTTTGAAGAGTCTTACTTATCTTCCCTATAAAAAGCATTATTCCTTTTTACTTCATCTTATACCTTCTTGGAAATGTTCATAGTACATTTTGTCTAGCATTGAAACATTACTTTCTTTGTGATGAATGTCATCATAGTAATCTGGTTTTAATCTTTTGAGTGGGAAATTTTATGAATTGATTGAATAAATGTTTAATCCCTCAAAGACAGAAATAAATGGAAATGGTGGCATTTCAGTCTTCTTTTCATTCATTCAACAGACTGAGTTTGGACTGATGGTAAAAAGATAAATATGATTTAGTCACTGAGTTGTGTCTGACTCTTTGCAACCCCATGAACTGTATGTAGCCTGCCAGGCTCCTCTGTCCATGGGACTTCCCCAGGAGGAATACTGGAGTGGGTTGCCATTTCCTTCTTCAGTGGATCTTCCAGACCCAGGGACTGAATCTACATCTCCTACATGGCAGGTAGTTTCTCAATTGAATAAATATTTAATCCCTCAAAGACAGAGATAAATGGAAATGGTGGCATTTCAGTCTTCTTTTCATTGATTAAACAAACTGGGTTTGGACTGATGGTAAAAAAGAAATGAACAGAGAAAGTCAAGATAGAAACAATTATATTTTTAAGATAAATCTTGACTAGATACATTCTAAAACATAAAAAGATTCTAGAACATTGGATAATGTTGGGCATTCTATAAATATTTGTGAAATAAATAACTGGATAATTACAGAACATTTACCTTTGCTAGGAGGGAGTACAATGAATAATTGGAGAACATGATGGATCATTTGAATCTTGAAGATGTAGCAGGCCTTTAAGCAAGCAGGAAAGAGAAGAGGGAAAGGAAGCAATACAACCAAACAAATATCATGTGTAGCCTCACAGATTTATGGAATAGTGACATATTTTCAATAAACTGCAGATAACTATAGTATTACTAGAATAGACTGGATAATAAGGACAGCTTATGAAGGCTTTAATTGTATGTTACTGTCCACCCTTTTTAGAAGAAGAAATTAAATAGCACTCACTTAGTTTTCACTATAATTCAGTGATGTTAAGTACTAGAGTTATCCCTATTTAAAGACAAGGAACAGAGAATTAGAGATGTTAAATTCCTTGTCCAAGTCACGTAGCTAGTAAGTAAAATATTTAGCACCTAGGGATGAAATTGACACCTTTAAACCCTAGCACACTTCAGAATATATAAAAATATATATTTTTACAGGAAAAAATTAAATGTTTGGAATATTTTTGTACTAAACTGAAAAAAGACATGAATAGTTGTTACATTTATCCACCTTTTAAAGTTGTTTTTGTTACCAGTTTTTCAGTATGCAAGTTTTACTGGGTTTGCCCAAAATTCAAATCAAATTTAACTAAAAATCTCATTTCAAAAGAGTGATCCAAGTCTACTCAGCAGTTTGATATACCTGACAGAAAATTGTCTCAAAGCAATAATGTTATTGTACTGTCATAAGGGCAGTAACAGAAAGAGAAATAAAAATACTTTATTATGAATTAGAAAATAGAAACAGATATTTAAATAATGGGAATAAACATCTAGAAAGCTACATGTGAAAGATCAGTAAAATTCAGTAATGTTGAAAACAGTGCTGAAGTGCTGAAAATAGTGATGTTGATGAAAGGAAAAAAGTGTTTTGAGGTTTGCGTTGTATTTGAGTCTTACATTGGCACTGTTAACACAATGTTGGCATCAGGAAAGAATCTAGACAGAACATATACTTTTAAGAAATCATTTAAAATCCATCATGAATGTAATATCAAGATAGCAATTCCAGTTTGCATTTTTAGAATGTTTTCCTCCAAGGAAGTCAAAACACTTGACATTTATCTTATTACCATGGTGAAGTATTTCTGTGGTAGGTATTATTGTTCTGTCATTCCTCTCTAGAGAAAATACATAGAAAGTGTCAGGAGTTTTTTAACAGTTACCTAAACTTTTATCTGTTTAAATGCCAAGTAAGTCTCAGTGAATGATAACTTTATCCACTTAATTCCTCTGGCCAAAAATGTTGAAATCTTTGTTTCTCATTTTCTCCAAACATTGTTTCTTGTCTGTTAAGAAATTAGCTCTACCTTCAAAATACATACATAAAAGGCAACTTCTCACCTTCTTGACCTCATGAGAGCTTCATTTATATTGTGATCCGTGTGAATGGTTTCTCCTAGAATTTTGTGTACAGCTGCACAATCATATCTGGTCTTCTAGTTATCACACTAGCCTGGACATTTGTTTGGTTCAGGCAAGAATACAAATAGAGGCCCACATCTCTTCTGTCTGAATATTTATAGGCTATAATGCAAGACCAAAAAGTGTTAAAAAATTATGTTCTAGCATCCAACTTTAACAAATACATATTCATAGTGACAGTGTTGAAAAATATGCCTTTTATACATGTCTGTTCTGTTGGTGGGCTGGTGAGGCTTAGATGAGTAATAAACATATGTATAGTTTATAAATTATTGTATTTATATTACAAAATTTATTTTTTCTTGCCTTTGTTTCAGTAGAAACAAACTTGTGATAATTGAGGATGTCATATAATTTGTATTCTAGTGACAATGTTTTAAAGAATTAAACGATAAATGGAATTTAGTCAAAATGCACAAATTTAAATATAATTCAATAAAAGGTAAATGGAAGTTTTTCAACTATTTAAACATTTGGAGACTATTTGCATATGTTTAAAACTTATTTTTCAAAAATATTCAAATTATGAGAATGACATAATATAAACAAAATCGTGCAATGAAGTAATATACTTTATAATTTTTAATATCTCAAATTTAAATGCAGATTTTTAAATGAAGTTGGAATTTATATTTAACTTTTTTGTAAATATTATCAAATATTAGTACTTTGATAAAAATTAATTAATTTGAATATAGACTTTAGTTTTCATGTAAATGGTACTATAAAGAATTATGTTTCACATATTCTGTCTAGATCTATATAGGCATACAAATTTAAGAGTAATATGGATTGTTTAATATTGCAAGTTATTCTCTGGCTGCCACAAGCAGATTTTTGTAAGGATTATATAGTCGGGGGTCAGCGGGGTGTGGAGAAAAACATTCCTCTCCAGACCGTGCTAAGTTCCCTCTACCACACAGCACTCTTGGTACTACTAGCAAATGATACATGAAGTATTGCATTTATGCTATCTATCCAGTTGAGTTCAGTTGTTCAGTCGTGTCCGACTCTTTAAGACCCCATGAATTGCAGCACGCCAGGCCTCCCTGTCCATCACCAACTCCCGGAGTTTATTCAAACTCATGTCCATCAAGTCAGTGATGCCATCCAGCCATCTCATCCTCTGTCGTCCCCTTCTCCTCCTGCCCCCAATCCCTCCCAGCATCAGGGTCTTTTCCAATGAGTCAACTCTTCACATGAGGTGGCCAAGGTATTGGAGTTTCAGCTTCAGCATCAGTCTTTCGAATGAACACACAGGACTGATCTCCTTTAGGATGGACTGGTTGGATCTCCTTGCAGTCCAAGGGACTCGCAAGAGTCTTCTCCAACACCACAGGTCAAAAGCATCAATTCTTCAGCACTCAGCTTTCTTCACAGTCCAACTCTCACATCCATACATGACCACTGGAAAAACCATAGCCTTAACTAGACGGACTTTTGTTGGCAAAGTAATGTCTCTGCTTTTTAATATGCTATCTAGGTTGGTCATCACTTTCCTTCCAAGGAGTAAGCGTCTTTTAATTTCAGGGCTGCAATCACCATCTGCAGTGGTTTTGGAGCCCGAAAAGATAAAGTCTGACACTGTTTCCACTGTTTCCCCGTCTATTTCCCATGAAGTGATGGGGCCAGATGCCATGATCTTAATTTTCTGAATGTTGAGCTTTAAGCCAATTTTTTCACTCTCCTCTTTCACTTTCATCAAGAGGCTTTTTAGTTCCTCTTCACTTTCTGCCATAAGGGTGGTGTCATCTGCATATGTGAGATTACTGATATGTGAGATTTCGGCTGAGTGCCAAAAAATTGATGCTTTTGACCTGTGGTGTTGGAGAAGACTCTTGAGAGTCCCTTGGACTGCAAGGAGATCCAACCAGTCTATCCTAAAGCAGATCAGTTTTGGGTGTTCATTGGAAGGACTGATGCTGAAGCTGAAACTCCAATACCTTGGCCACCTCATGTGAAGAGTTGACTCATTGGAAAAGACCCTGATGCTGGGAGGGATTGGAGGCAGGAGGAGAAGGGGACGGCAGAGGATGAGATGGTTGGATGGCATCACCGACTTGATGGACATGAGTTTGAGTAAACTCTGGGAGTTGGTGATGGACAGGGAGGCCTGGTGTGCTGCAATTTATTGGGTCGCAAATTGCCGGACATGACTGAGAGACTGAACTGAACTGAACTGAACAGAAGCAGAAGATATTAAGAAGAGGTGGCAAGAATACACAGAAGAACTGTACATAAAAGATCTTCATGACCCGGATAATCACGATGGTGTGATCACTCATCTAGAGCCAGACATCCTGGAATGTGAAGTCAAGTGGGCCTTAGAAAGCATCACTATGAACAAAGCTAGTGGAGGTGATGGAATTCTAGGTGCGCTATTTCATATCCTGAAAGATGCTGTGTAAGTGCTGCATTCTATATGCCAGCAAATTTGGAAAACTCAGCAGTGGCCACAGGACTGGAAAAGGCCAGTTTTCATTCCAATCCCAAAGAAAGGCAATACCAAAGAATGCTCAAACTATCGCACAATTGCACTCATCTCACATGCTAGTAAAGTAATGCTATCTACAGGGAAGGACTTTAAGTTTATGTTTATTAATTAAAGGCTTCTGTGACTCCTTCCTTTCATTCCAAAGCAGTTTTGTCTCATATGTCAGTAACGGCATAACTCAAACTTGTTCATATTGTCCTCTCTTTTTAAAGGAGATAGATGTAAGATGTAGAGAAATGTTCTCTGGAGTCTGAATGGTTGATTGTAACAGTGGATGTGTAGAATTATGAGAGAGCTTAGACCTGCTTCTGCTCCTAATACCAGTTTCAGAATGACAGAAGCAGCCATTTTTTCTTTTGTAAATTTATTATGGGTGTTTATGCTTGAAATATAGAGGTTCACCAAAGTGACCATCTCTTGCCCTGATCTAAAGCAAGATTGAACTTAATGTATTCTCCCTGATGATCTTCTTGTTTCCCCTTGTCCTCAGCCATTAAAAAATACCCAAACCCCATATTATTTTTAATTTGAAACATAAAATGCAGCATGTCTTCTCATTGTCTTCCCATCACACTCAAGATAAAAGACAGCACTGTAAAACTTGCAACACTGTCCTTCTTATTCCAACTTTCATTGTTCTCCCCATGACTTAACTCTGTGGGATTGCTGGATCATATGGTAGTTCTGGGGCTTACCTGGTGGCTCAGTGGTGAATTATCTGCCTGCTAGTCCAGGAAAAGTGGGTTCGATCCCTGGGTTGGGAAGATCCCCTGGAGAAGGAAATATCTACCCACTCCAGTATTTTTAGCTAGGAAATCCCGTGGACAGAGGAGCCTGGCAGACTACAGTCCATGGGCTTGCAAAAGAGTTGGACAGAACTTAGCGACTAAACAACAACCACCTGATAGTTCTAGTTTTAATATCTTGAGGAGCCTCCATATTTTCTTGATATGGCACTATCAGTTTACATTTCTACCTACCATGTATGAAGAGTTCCCTTCTCTCCATATCTTCTCCAGCATTTGTTACATTTTCTTTTTGATAATAAATATCCTAACGTGTGAGGTGATGTTTCATTGTGGTTTTGGTTTGCATTTCCCTGATAATTAGTGATGTTGTTCACCTTTTCATGTACATGTTGGCCATTTGTATGCCTTTGGAAAAATGTGTAAGTTCTTTGACTGTTTTTCAATTGGGTTATTTTTACTATTAAGTTGTATGTCTTCCTTGTATATTTCAGATATTAACACCTTGTCAGATATGTGATTTGTGAATCTTTTCTCCTATTTCATAGGCTGCCTGTTTATTTTGTTGATGGTTTTCTTTGCTTTGCAGAAGATTTTCAGTTTGATGTCATCCCGCTTCTTTATTTTTGCTTTTGCTTTTGGTGTCAAGTCCAAAAATTTTTTCTAAGACCAATGTCAAGGAGCTTTCCTCCTTTGTTTTCTTCTAGGAGTTTTGTATTTTAAGGCCTTTTGTTTAAGTTTTTAATCAATTTGAAGTTGATGTTTTTTTTTTGAAGTTGATTTTTATGTATGGTGTAACATAGGGGTCAAGTTTCATTCTTTTGCATGTGGCTTGTTTTCCTGTGATAAATTTCGTTGCTTTGAAGTCTGCTGTCTCTCAAGTTAATATTATCTACTCTGGGTGGTGAATCTGACAGTATTTTGGAGGCTTCCCTATTATAGGGTTCCCTGGAGTTTTTCACTGTCAGACTTGTTCACATTGAGCCCCCAACCGTTTATCAATGACAGTTTATCGTTTCTTACTCTGGTACTGCTTCCCGTGGCAATTTCCTCTCCTTAGTCTTCATGCTGGTATACTCTGACTCGCTGTGTACACCTGCCTCTCCCATCTTGGGAAAATGCATTGCTCTGGGTCCTCCCCTCTTTTCCAAGTCCAAGAAAAGATGTTGATTTTTCAGCTTGTTCAGCTTTTTACTTTTTGTTAAGTTGCAGTGGTGACTTCCAATCTCTTTACTTGCAGAACCAGACACTGGAAGTCTGTCACCTGAAATTTTTGTGAAACATCATATAGCTTCCGGCTTCATGGCATTTATACTGTCTCTCTTTTTTTTTTTAATCTGACATACTCCTTCCCATATATCTGCATAGCATACTCTATAACTTCCTTAATATATCTGCTCAGATGTGATCTAACTGGCGAAATCTTTCTTGAGACTGAAAGTCATAATAGCAATGTCTCCCATTCCAGCATTTCTTTTTTCCTTTGTTGTTCTATCTATCTTTCTATCATTTCTTATTATCCCTATTTATACTTAATATTTCTCTATAGCATTTATTATCACCTATATATTTGCTGATATTTGTTTATTGACTTTCTCCTTCTCTAAAATTCAAGTTTCTTGAAGGCAGTGGCTTAGTCAGTTTTGTTCACAACTATATCCTCAGGGATGACACAAATACTTGGCAAAAGTACATGCACAAATTAATGAAACAAAAATTCTAGAAACTAGACCATGTTACTATATCAGATCTAATTAAAACTTAAAGAAATAGTCTCACATGTATCAAAATTGAAGTTCAAATTTAAAATTTGGTTTTCCAAACTCATTTGCCATTGGACACCAATATTTTCATGTTGTATACATTTTGAGGGATCGGAATTAGAAGTATTTAGCCCCCAGTGTACTCAATAAAAAGGTCTGTAGTGGAATGCCCAATTATCTCTAACCATCTCTAACAGTATTTTTAGTGAGCAAAATGATTCTCAAGTTCTATAAGTAAATATAATACTGCTATCATCCTGGCTTTTAACTGAAAAAACTATTTTAGGTCATAAGAGGAGAAATATCAGATAGCTTATATCTTTGGATTGTTATGATGAGAAGTTTTTATTTTTGTCTGGAATTATTCTCTATAAAGGACTAGAGGAGGAGCATTTTATGCTTTTTCTGTGGTGCCCAAATGAAATCAGTAATAATGTTTCTTACTCTGATGCACTTAAGATCTGGACACCTTATGAAATTGTGAGATCCTTTGAGGCATACTTTGTAATATTGTTTATAGGTTAAAATTTCACAAACAGAATAATCTAGCTGAAGAGAGCACCACTACTGTAAAGATAGGGCACTTTTTTCCATCATCACAAATTGAGTAATCATTTCATACAGCACTTTCCAGCCTTTTTCTTTATTTTTCTTCTGTTTTAGAACACCATGGCACACATAGAAATATATACATGCCACACTGAAGTATCAGGCAGTATTTGGAGATGTATAAATGGAGCTTGCTAAATGAGTTAATTGCATTTCTGTATATATGTTAATTTATGTAAATAAACATTTTATATATAGGTAAATACAACATATGACATAAGTATGTCATTATATATAAAACATGAATATGTATGTAAATAAGAGAATGTAGTAAAAATCAAGTACAGAAAGAAGATATTAAGTATTTATAATTTATTAAAAACCTTTCAAATAGGGTATTTTTGAAATTATTAAAATCAGAAAGGTAACAGATGGACTTACATAGTGTTCAAATATGTTTTGAGACGTGGTAAATTCTGAGTGCGTACAGATGACTTAGTTTTTATCATGTAAAAATGCTATCACTTTACATCCATCAATATGTCTTGCCACACTTCTAAGCCACTCTCAGGAGGCCGGTTAGGAATCTCCCTATGGAAGTCATACTGAGTGCCTGTTGCCTGTGTGATTACTCTGCATTTGCCTTCCTGTGGCATCTTTTGATTGAATCAATCAGAGGTGGCAAGGTGACTTGGAAAGTAAATGGAAAATAAAGGTTATTTTATGTATCCTTTTGGAAATACTTCTTGAAGTTTCATCCTAGTTTTAAGGAAGGAAGTTTTCTCTCTGTGGCCATGGTACTGTGTGGATTCCCATGACTTCTATTATAACACTGGAGATGACGAGAGCCTCTGGGTGACAGGTCTTGTGTCTTAGCCGTCTTTGCTGCTTCTGTGTGTGTATAACCGCTTATAGTGTGATAATGAAGAATTTTAAAATGCAGTAATCACATTCCCAAATATTGTCACTTATATAAAAAAAGCCAATTACCAATTGTTACGTTATAATATGGTCAAGTATTTTATAATTTTGTAACTGATTTTAAAAGTAAAAGCAACGTACTTATATTGGTGTGATATAGGTGAATTTCTGGGCTACTTTTGCCATAAATTAAGTAAGACAAAATAAATGCAATGTTATTGACTCACGCTTTTTTGAACTCTATCTCTTAATGCTATAATATGCTACAAAAAATTTATTATTAACTTTCAGCAAATATTTCCTGACAATTAACTGTGGAGAGAATGGAACAAGGTAAATAATTAAAGAGCGAGGGAGAATGGCAAGAAAGAAACAGAAAAAAATAGAATGAGAGAACGGTGATGATGAAAATTCTATGGTAATTTTTCATAATATAAATGAATGACTTTCCAGTAATCAATAAGTAATGAATTTTAGGTCTCAGTTATTTTATATTCTTTACAAATAAATCATTTTTAGATATCTGCAGAAGTATTTTGATATTTTCACAAATACTATCCTAGAACACCAAAAGCACAGAGATATATAAGCTTGAGTATGCTTCTGGGGAGAAAAACTAAATGCATTTCATGTAGTTCAGTCAACACACTTACTCTGCTCATTAAAGTTGTTTATTTTTCTTTTCACATTCAAATAATATGCAAATCTTTCTCCCAACCAACCATTGTCAATAAATAATCTTACACTGTCGAATTCTCAGAGTTCCTGGTCAGCATGTCCAAAAGCCTATGGAAGAAGCTAATTTTTAGTACAGTGCATGTTTTTCTTCCTCTACCTCTAATATTTCCTCTTCCACATACAAACACAAAGCCTAAGCTTGTCACTTTAAAAAGGTTTGTTGAAGTATATGTTATAACTAGAGATATTCACAGATGTAATCAGATAAAGCTCCTTTTCTCATCCAGACCTCAAAATCACTACCCATTCTCTGGAAAAGCCAAACATTCATTTCTCTTTTACTCCTAAACCCTCCACAGTCTGGTTTCCACTTCTTCCCCGTAATGAAATCGCTCTCATAATGGTCACAAGTGGCCTTTGTGTTGCTAAGTCCAATGAACATATTTACAGTCATTTTTTCTTGTTAGAGCTCTCTGTGTAATTTGATATATGTATAAAATTCTATCTATCTGACATCTTAACCTGGGATACTCCACAGGAACATTAGTTGCAAAATAAAACAATATTTTCACAGAAATCAGTTCCATTTATTTCTAAGAAGTCTTCTATGTCTTTGGTCCTTGACCAAAGACAATATCACGCCATTCAGATATATTCATTAAATTCAGTCTTGTTTTCAGGTCTCTCTGAGGTTTTTATATCTTCTCAGAAACTTTCTCTGATTACTTCCTGGCCCAGTACCCTGAATCTACGTCCAGTGTAGCCCAACCTCCCTCCTTTGTATTTTGCCTTACTTTCTCTCCCTTTCTTTATTCAATCAACTAATCTGTTGAGAATTTATTAATTCCCTGTCACTGCTATAAACATTTGGAATACAACTAGACAAAAATCTTTTCTTCATGGCACTCTCATTCTAGTCATGGGAGATAGACAATAAAAGCTTACAAATAAGTAAATTATATTATACTGTTTAGAAATTATTTACATTGTATTTGCATTGCTTGTTTATTTGTCACTCTTTCCAATGATACTATAAGTTCTTAAACCTACTAAGTGTCCAGCATCTTATTAGATACTTGCCATTTTTTATTGACTCTAAATCTGCCTTTCCCACTAATTGGTGAGTTTGTTTCCCAACTCAATTAGCCTAGCCTTCTTTACTGTATTCCAGGGTCTTAAATATCAATATAAATTAACTTTAGATTAGTGTTACTTTCATGCTTTGCTAGGACCCTAAAGAGATGACGTTCTCTTTGAACAGATCTATACTACTCTGTTACATGCGGTATTATTTTTCTTTTATTCCAGTTTGGGGGTTTAGGTGTTTATTGATTGCTTTCTAGAAACTTAATATTATATGTTTTTTAATGTAACATTGTAACTTAAACTGTCATATTGGATTGATCATCAGGTTATAGACTTTTAGAAGAGTTAGTTGCTACATATAAAAACAGAGTTTCCTGATTCCTGGGTAGTACATATTGATCTATTTCATTAATTTTAATGGCTACATAAGCAGTTCAGTTCAGTTGCTTAGTTGTGTCCGACTCTTTGCGACCCCATGGACTGCAGCATGCCAGGCCTCCCTGTCCATCACCAACTTCCGGAGTTTACTCAAACTCATGTCTATTGAGTTGGGGATGCCATCCAACCATCTCATCCTCTGTCATCGCCTTCTCCTCCTGCCTTCAGTCTTTCCCAGAATCAGGGTATTTTCAAATGAGTCAATTCTTTGCATCAGGTGGCCAATGTATTGGCTACATAATATTCTATTACATACATATGTAATTGCATATTTAATCATCTTTTTTTTAAAGACTTTTATTACTTCCCAGTTGTATACGATTATAAGCCATGCTGTAGTGAAACTCCTCTGTCTACCTTCTTTTATGTATATGTACATGTCTCTATAGTGTAGAGTCCTAGAAGTGAAATTGCTGGTTCAAACAATGAATGATGAAAAATTTTCCTTTATAAAGGGTTTACCAGTTTATTCTCCCCCTAAGAGAGTCCCTTGGACTGCAAGGAGATTCAACCAGTCAATCCTAAAGGAGATCAGTCCTGGGTGTTCATTGGAAGGACTGATGCTGAAGCTGAAACTCCAATACTTTGGCCACCTCATGCAAAGGGTTGACTCATTTGAGAAGACTCTGATGCTGGGAAGGATTGAGGGCAGGACGAAAAGGGGATGACAGAGGATGAGATGGTTGGATGGCATCACCGACTCAATGGACATGGGTTTGGATGGACTCCGGGAGTTGGTGATGGACAGGGAGGCCTGGCGTGCTGTGGTTCATGGGGTCGCAAAGAGTGGGACACGACTGAGCGACTGAACTGACTCTCCCTAAAGTGTAGATGCTGTTTCCCTTTCTTCTTCTTTTTTCCCTTTCTTCTTCTTTTTTCCCTTTCTTCTTTACAGATCTTTCATCTCTGTGTATGTGTATGTGGTGTGTATATGTGTGTTAAATTTCTGCATCTTCTGGTGATCATATAGCATTTCCTTGTGAAGGGAAGGGGGGTTTGCCCTTGCATCTGTGGTGTAGATCTTGTGTCTCTGCCGGATGCCCTTATAGCATGCTACATCACATTTTATCCTAATTATAATACCATTACTATTATATTTTACATTTTAACTGTTATTCTTGTTTCTTAACTTCTTAAGTTAAATATATCATTAAGGTTAAAAAATAATAATTATAGCTTGGGTAGATCTTTAGTATGGAGTTTTTTAGTTTTACATATTTAGAATAAGTTTTTTTTTATTTTTTCTTTTTACCTAATATATGTTGAGAGAATGAATGGTTCATGCTTTTTCCAAATGATCATAGTTTTCTTGTTATGTTATCATTTTCTCTTTATGCTTCATTGTAGTGAAAAAGCCTATATAATAATTGGTTTTTAGAATTGACTGTAAAATACATTTTTAAATTTGTATAATATTAGGATACTTTTAATGTCCTAAGAATAATTGAAAATAAATTATGTCCCCTTATTATGGGCTATCATGTGAAATTTGATATATGTTTATTAATTTAAACTTGTTATGTTGTTTAAACAACACTATCAGGTTACTGTTTAAATGGGACTGGTCATATGGTGTGTACAATCTAGTTAGGAAAGACCAACAGTAATTAAACAGATTAAAATTTTGGCTATTATAAATATATTGTGGTGAATATAAATAGAAAAATGAGAGGAAATTGAGAGAGTCAATTCCTAGGCAGGTTGATAAAAAGTTTGGAGTGCCAGAGGAGGAGAAATGGGTCTGGGGCTCTCAAGGAGGAGGTCATGACTGAGTGACTTCAGTTTCACTTTTCACTTTCATGCATTGGAGAAGGAAATGGCAACCCACTCCAGTGTTCTTGCCTGGAGAATCCCAGGGACGGGGGAGCAAGGTGGGCTGCCATCTATGGGATCGCACAGAGTTGGACACGACTGACGGGACTTAGCAGCAGCAGTAGCATCTGTATATATGAGGTTATTGATGTTTCTCCCAGCAATCTTGATTCCAGCTTGTACTTCTTTCAGCCCAGCGTTTCTCATGATGTACTCTGCATACAAGTTAAATAAGCATGGTGACAATATACAGCCTTGACTTACTCCTTTTCCTATTTAGAACCAGTCTGTTTTTCCATGTCCAGTTCTAACTGTTGGCTTCCTGACCTGCATACGGATTTCTCAGGAGGCAGGTCAAGTGATCTGGTATTCCCATCTCTTTCAGAGTTTTCCACAGTTAATTGTGATCCACACAGTCAAAGGCTTTGGCATAGTCAATAAAGCAGAAATAGATGTTTTTCTGGAACTCTCTTGCTTTTTTGATGATCCAGCGGATGTTGGCAATTTGATCTCTGGTTCCTCTGCCTTTTCTAAAACCAGCTTGAACATCTCGAGGTTCACTGTTCATGTATTGCTGAAATCTGGCTTGGAGAATTTTGAGCATTACTTTACTAGCGTGTGAGATGAGTGCAATTTTGTGGTAGTTTGAGCATTCTTTGTCATTGCCTTTCTTTGGGATTGGAATGAAAACTAACCTTTTCTAAGGAGGAGATAGGGATTTGGAATTCTCAAGGTGGAGGAAAGGACAACATATTTTTTTTCCTCTACATTCCTTAGTCTTAGTCACATAAAATTGTTTTTCACTTTAAGCCTGGAACTGATGATGACACAACAAACAACTCAGTTAAACTCTGTACCAGGGATTATATAACAACAATGTATCCCGCTTGAGAACAGTTGCTTCTTCCTGAAAACCTCCTGACTAATCCTGATATTTTAGAATGTATATTATGGGAATGGGTCTGGCAAGATCTTTCTGTTGTTAAATTCTAATCCTGTTACCCTAAAATGTAAATTGTGGGTGTGGGTCTGGTAAGATTTTTATAACTTTGAGACATTCTTTTGACTTATTGTAATAACTAATTTAAAAAGTATGTAACTCCTTTGGTTAGACCACCAAGGGGGCACTCTCTGTCCCCTCTGATGTCTATGTCAGAAGCATTCTCTGTCCCTTTCATATTTTAATAAAACTCTGCTACACAAAAGCTCTTAAGTGATCAGGCCTGGTCCCTGGTCCTGAAGCTGAATCATCTTCAGAGATCAGGAATCCGACACTTCACTGTAAACTATCAAAATGACTAAAATGACATTGGAAATGAGAGGAAATGACTAAAATGACAGGGAATTTAGGTTGGGTGACCTCTGAAGGGGTAGCATTTAAATTAGGCAGCCATATATTTTATCATGTGTTGAAACTCAGTTTAAAAGTTTTGCTTTGTGTTTTACTCTGTTACTATAATTGTTAGTATATTATTGTAGCTGTTTTATTTTTGTTTGCTTACTTAATATATTTTTGTCCATAGTTGTACCTTTAAAAAGTTTTCTTTCTTTTTTTTTTTTTTTTTAATTTTTTTCTGGCTTGTTTGGTTTTGGTTTCTCCTAAATAGTATGTTTGGATTTAATTATAATTCAGTGTCAAAAAACTGTCTATTATTGGTGAATACAAATGATTATAGATGATAAATTTGTTAAATGCTTCTATGATTTGCTTTGAGAATCTTTTATCTGTTTTCTGCATTTTAGTACATTTGCTAAGCTATATTTACCTCTGTCTTCTGCAATAATTTGGTAGGAAAAAACCATTTATTGGAAAAAAGGTACTTTAATAACTATATTTATACTGACACTGTTCTAATTTTAAAAGTCAATAATTGACTAGTAGTAAAAATGCTAGAGTGGTTCCCCGGTGGCCCAGTGGTAAAGAATCTGCCTGCAGTGCAGGAGATGCGGATTCAGTTCCTGGGTGGGGAAGATTTCCTGGAGGAGGGCATGGCAGCCCACTCTAGTATTCTTGCCTGGAGAAGCCCACGGACAGAGGAACCTGGCAGGCTACAGTCTACTGGGTTGCCAAGAGTCAGACATGACTGAAGCGACTTAGCACACAAGGATGCTAGAACCTGTAATTGTTTTCTAGCTATAAATATTTTAAAATTTAGAATTTCTATTGTTTTTCATAACTATGAGAATCTAAGGTATCTTATTTAATCTACCAGAGAAAGATTGAAAAAAAAAAGATTGTTATGAATTTTTGTTTTAATAGTGGAAGAAATCTTTGTCATTTCTATCTTTCTGTTTACCAGTGAGTCAATATACAGTGAAAGAAAGGTTTTGCATAGATTAGTAAGGAGATAGAAAGGGAAGAAATCCTTGTTACTGCTCTGTGTTTAAAAGGGCAGTGGATAATGTTGCTAGACCATACAGAATTCCAATAGAGAGCATTTTCTTTTAACCTTTAATTTTTTCGTTTAGAAAGAGTAATGCTTAGGGTCATCTGGGTAATAGGCAAGCAGATTTCAAGCTGAAGAATAAAATACAGATAACAAAAAATAAATTGTTTGATATTTTCAAAATCAAAGAAGTAAATCATCCAAAAGGGGGATTATGATTAAAAATTACACCATGGTAATATAAACATAAGTGAAAAAAGTCCAGTAAAAATTAAAAAAACAGAAATAATTTCAAACTAACTATAGATCATTATACATTTGCAGAACATACAGCATGTATTTTGATTCAAAATTAAGAACTACTGTCACATAATATTTGTCACGTACATTCTGCATTTGGCATTAAAGATTTCATGTATATATTCATTAAGCATATATTATGACTAGTATTAAAGTTGTTTCGACAGTACTGTAGATTTGATAATTCTTAGTTGAAGTGCTAGATAGTAATGCCTGTTTTTCTTTGCTAAAGCCTAGATTTTTAGGTAGTTTGGGTTTTTTAAACCAGGTTTATTTTAATAACCTTGCTAGTTTCACCAGTACATTAAATTTGATAACTGGTTACAGATTTAAGTTTGAGTTTCAAATGTTTCTATCGCAGGATATTCCTGGTAAACCTCTTACTACAGTTAAGTTAGGGAAGACTTGTAAAACAGCAAAGCAGAAGTACTGCCTTTATACCATCTAGAAACAGAAGAAAACAAGCAATGTATCCATGAAAGTCACTTTTCAATAAACTTTGTATATAAAACCTTATCCTCAGAATTATAATTCTGTCAGGTTTCCATAATCACTTAAGTAATAGCCACAAAAAAGGGACAAATCACATTTATTATTGAACAAAGACAAAACTACTTGCTGTGTTTCTGGATTATTGCCCAGGTGGGATGCATGAGACAAGTGCTCGGGCCTGGTGCACTGGGAAGACCCAGAGGAATTGGGTGGAGAGGGAGGTGGGAGGGGGGATCGGGATGAAGAATACGTGTAAATCTATGGCTGATTCATATCAATGTATGACAAAACCCACTGAAAAAATAAATAAATAAATAAAAAAAATAAAAATAAAAACAAAAATACTGTAATTACAGTACCTACAAATTGAATAAAAGGAAGTCAGTTTACTTATTCACATTTATTATTATTTTTTTAAAGTGAATATACAATTTATTTACCATTCAAACTTCATTAAGTCACATGCAATATGGCCATTTTACTGGGGGTTTTACCCTACCTAGGATGATTGTTTGCTGGGGCTTAGCAACAGGGTCCAGTTCACACTTAGCACTAATTAAATACTTTATTGAATAAATATAATACCAAACAAAATGCATTCAAATGCTAAAAAAAAAAATCAATTTTAAAGGCCTTTCTATTCAGGCTAATGACAAACACAATAAAGGCAGATATGCTAGTTTAACATAATTGGCCGATTTTATACAACACTTATATCTTTTAGTCCACAAGTATATTATTAAATGATAGATAACATCTAATACAACCATTTCTACAGAACTAGGAAATAAATTTCTAAGAAAGAAAGATTTTACAGACCCCATCTTTTATACCCACCTCAATAGTCTAAAGAGGATAAAGCCAATGACTTTCCTCACAAGAGCTCATGACTAATGTTGCTTTGCTATCAAAATCTGTATTTCTGATCCATTATGAGCATTGAGACAAGATTCAAATATTCCCAAAGAAAGAAGCACAATGCACGTTGTGATCGCCTCTTCAGCAACAGCGAGCACTGCATTCAGAACTGTCTCATCCCAGGAATTAAATAAGGTCGGCCACATTCACTGGCATTTCCTCCACTGTAGTATTGTAGAAAGCCTCAATGTCAGGAAGAATCCTCTTGTCTTCTTCAGTAACAAAGTTTATAGCCACACCTTTCCTCCCAAATCGACCCCCTCTGCCAATTCTATGAATATAGTTTTCACGATTGGTAGGTAGATCATAGTTTATAACCAGTGACAGTTGTTGCACATCAATTCCACGAGCCAACAAGTCAGTAGTGATCAGAACACGGCTTGACCCTGATCGAAATTCCCTCATGATAACATCTCTTTCTTTCTGGTCCATGTCACCATGCAGGGCAGAAACCGTGAAGTCCCTGGCATGCATTTTCTCTGTGAGCCAGTCCACCTTGCACCTTGTATTGAGAAAAATAACAGCCTATGTGATTGTCAGTGTCCCGTACAAGTCACAAAGTGTATCCAACTTCCATTCCTCTCTTTCAACATTAATGTAAAACTGTTTGATTCCTTCAAGGGTCAATTCTTCCCTTTTCACCAAAATTTGAATTGGATCTCTCATGAATTTTTTGGTCACTTCCAACACATCTGTTGGCATTGTGGCAGAAAGCAACACCGCCTGAATACTAGTATTTAATTTTTGGAAAATCGCATAGATTTGATCCTTAAACCCTTGGCTCAGCATTTCATCTGCTTCATCCAAAACGAACATTTTGATCCATTTTGGAGAGTATATCTTCTGTTTAACATATCAAACACTCTCCCTGGTGTTCCAACAACAGTATGTGGTGCTTCAGCCTGCAGTTTTTGCATTTCATTTCGAACGTTTGTTCCACCAATGCAGGCATGACAAGTTGCTCCCATATAATTTCCAAGTGCCAGAATTACCTTTTGGATCTGTTGAGCCAGTTCTCTGGTGGGGGCCAACACTAGTGCTTGGGTCTCTTTGAACTCAATCTCCAACTGTTGCGGGATGGAAATAGCAAATGTGGCTGTCTTGCCAGTACCTGACTGAGCTTGAGCAATCACATCATACCCTTTAATACATGGAATAATAGCTCTCTGCTGAATAGCTGATGGCTTCTCAAAACCATAAGCATAGATGCCCCGAAGAAGAGACTCCTTTAAGTTCATATCATCAAAGTTATCAACAATCTCATTCCAGTTGCTCTCGATGACACCATCGGGGTCCATTCCCTCTGGGTTGCCATGTTCTCTGTTATAATCCGCGGAGCCACCAGACATGATCTGAAGAACTACTGAGTGCCGGACTGAAAAGCTACTTATTTACATTTAAATTATACATAGTTATAGAACATTTTCCTGTGGATTATAATCCTGTGATGGAGAAGGCAATGGCACCCAACTCCAGTACTCTTGCCTGGAAAATCCCATGGACGGAGGAGCCTGGTAGGCTGCAGTCCATGGGGTCACTTAGAGTCAGACATGACTGAGCAACTTCACTTTCACTTTTCGCTTTTGTGCACTGAAGAAGGAAATGGCAACCCACTCCAGTGTTCTTGCCTGGAGAATCCCGGGGACAGGGGAGCCTCTTGGGCTGCCGTCTATGAGGTCCCACAGAGTCAGACACGACTGCAGTGACTTAGCAGCAGCAGCAGCATAATCCTATGAAACTTTCATTTGAGTCATATAATCTTTTAATTGTAAAAAATTGAAAGAAAAAATCAGAATTCCTTCAGTAAAGGGAGAAGAAAAGCATCTTGCTATCTTCTGGATCCTCAGAAAGAGCTCATGGGAACATCAGATGAATTAGGAAATTGATTCACATCTATTTTTCAAGCTATGTGATTAGAAGACAAAATTCAGTGCTTGGCATAGAGACCCTTTTTGTTGTCAGGGGAAGATGTACTGAGTGAGGGAATTTCTTCAGGGGACTGGCTGCTTCAGGAAGTTCATTTTCACCTTACAGAACTGGAGGAGGTCAAGAGTTCCTCTTCTCAATCCTGTCCCTGAGCACCCCTGACCTTTGACAAATAGGCCACCTGAGTCTAGACTAGCAACTCCAAGTCAAATGGGAGAGTTGAGCCCAAAGAGGGTCCAGAACACCTACCAGTGCAAGGTCAGTTTCACTTAGGCAGGACCTGCTCTGTCAGAAGGGAGTTGGCTTGATGGAAGGACTGCTCATGTGGCTGTAATACTGGGCTGGGGTAGGTGGCATCTGGTCTGTTCTGGAGTTTAAACTGCATCTGCACAGCATCACAACTTGATCTCCTCCTTCCTCAGAGATCTGTTTATCTAGAGCATTTCCAGGTAGTCCTCTTTGGTCTCTGTTAAGAGCCTAGCTTGGAGTATTGAGGATGTTAGTATAGTCAAAGCTATGGTTTTTCCAGTAAGCGTGTATGGATATGAGAGTTGGACCATAAAGAAGGCTGAGTGCCAAAGAATTGGTGCTTTGAAATTGTGGTTCTGGAGAAGACTCTTGAGTATCCCTTGGTCTATAAGGAGATCAAACCAGGCAATCCTCAAGGAAATCAACTCTGCATATTCATTGGAAGGACTGATGCTGAAGCCGAAGCTCCATTACTTTGACCACCTCCCACGAAGAGTTTATTCATTGGAAGAGACCCTGATGCTGGGAAAGATTGAGGACAGCAGGAGAATAGAGTGGCAGTGGATGCAATGGTTGGATGGCATAGCCAACCCAATGGACATGAGTTTGCGCAAACTCTGGGAGATAGTGAAAGACCAGAAAGCCTGGCATGGTACAGTTCTTGTGGTTGCAAAGAGTTGGACACGACTGAGCAACTGAACAACAGTATACTTTTCAGAATATTTGATTTCTTAATAATTTGTCCAATGTGTAGGGGTTTTGTTTTCTTATGATATCAGGGTTTTTCCTCAGCTAGTAGATCTTTTGTCTGAGTTTTTGTGATGGAGAATAAGCTGCCTTTTATAGTAGCCAATGATTTTTTTGAAATTTTTTCTAAAAGACTTTGGCAATAATTTTATATATGTCTGTCTCTTTAAATGTGTAGCTGATCTTTTCATCTCTGTTGGGAAGATTGTCCTCTATCTTTATGGAATAAATTCACTCTAAACTGGATACTTTGTGAAAATGCACTTTTAAAAATTCAGTTCAGGAAAACTTGAAGCTTCCATCTCCCTTTCAGTGTGTGTATGTGTGTGTTTCTGACTGAAATGAAACTTTGCCGATTTGGAAAGTTTTGATATAACATTTAAGTACATAAGTTTTCTTATCTCCTTCAGTTAGCTTGCTGTTGCTGCTGCTGCTAAGTCGCTTCAGTCGTGTCCAACTCTGTGCGATCCCATAGACGGCAGCCCACCAGGCTCCTCCGTCCCTGGGATTCTCCAGCAAGAACACTGGAGTGGGTTGCCATTTCCTTCTCCAATGCATGCATGCGTGCTAAGTCGCTTCAGTCGTGTCTGACTCTGTGTGACCTCATGGACAGCAGCTCAGCAGGCTCCTCTGGCCACGGGATTCTCCAGGCAAGAACACTGGAGTAGGATGCCATTTCCTTCTCCATCAGTTAGCTTGGTTAGCATTTATTTATTTTTATTGAGTTGTTAGAGAAGTAACATAGCTGCATCAATTAATTTCTTCAAAATGACTTTTAATTCATCTTCTAAGAGGGCTCAATTTTCTAATGCATTAATTTTAATTGAAGTATAGACGAGTTAAATTTTTGTGTTATTTTCAAATGTACAACATAGTAATTTGATATTTTTATAGGTTATACTCAATTCAAAGTTATTGAAAATATTGACTATATCCCCTCTGCTGTACACCTTAATCCCTATCCCCTCAGAAACCACTAGTGTTTTCTCTGTGTCCATGAATCTGTTTCTGTTTTATTTGTTCATTTGTTTTATTTTTTAGACTCCACATATAAATGAAAACATAATTTGTCCTCTGCTGTCTGACTTACTTCACTAGGCATAATATTCTTCAGGGCCATTCATGTTGTCAAAATTGGCAAAATTTCCTTCTTTTTATGGTTGAGTAATTGTCCTCTGTGTGTGTGTGTGTCTGTGTGTTTGTGTGTGTATCACATCTTATTTATTCATTCACCTGTTCATGGACCCTTGGGATCTAATGCATTCTTTATATTCAGTTCCTATCTATGTTATCTTCTCCAAGAACAGAAGCCCAGGCCCTTATTTTTAGCTAGATCAACCCAAGACTTGATCTTTCTTTATCTTTTAAAAATCATTCCATACACACTCTAGAGTTTTCTAATGTTTTATTTTGTTTAATAAGTTTGTTCCCTTTCCTTTTCCATTCTCTGGCTTCTTGTGAAAGCAGTTTTCTGCTTCCCTGAAGATTGAAATTTTTATCTAATGCACTGTTTACTGTTATCTGAAGTTCTTAATTCTTCTGATGTATTTTGAAGGCTGTTTCATTGCAGCTATATGAAACTGACTATGTTTTGATGTGTCTTCTAAAGACTGAAACTATCTTGGAACTTCAGCTCCCAGCTTAACATATTTTACACATTTAGATTTTTCTTCTGTATTTTCTAAAAGGAACTTTACAGCTGTTTATTAAAGATTTTTAAGTGTACATATTTTTAATGATTTGTTCTTGTATCTGATTTCTCTTAAAGTTGATTCTAGTCCTCCAAATTTCTTCTTGAATCAGATTAATTTTCTCATCAATTTATTCTTTCCTCTAGAATGTTTTCCCAGAACCAAACATTGTGATTAAGAATGTTTTCCCAACTTTATTATTTCCTGCTATTCTTTTATGCTTATACATTTTTTTTGTGTGTGAGGATAAGACATTTGCTTCCATGTGGCCTGGTTTGTTCTTATAACTTGTATTTTGAAGACAGTTTCATAAAGCAAATCTTTGTTGGAAAATGGAGATAGACTATTCATGCTAATTACTCAATTTTAGATGAGTCATGTGACTCACGTGTTTTCTGATGCTTTCTTAGTATCTGATGACATCCTTTATGTCCACCTTCTAATATAAGTGTATTCTGAAGATAATTGAAGACTGTGTATATTATATTTTGAAAGAAAAATTAAATGTTAAATAAGTGATGGCTGTTAATTTATTTATCCAGTTTAGTACATTTATTAAACATTTTTACTCAGTATTCTAGTTTAGATTCTAGGCTAGGTGTGGTGTAGTATGTCTTATACTTAGATAGGAAAAAAATGAGCCTTGAAATTGTACTCAGAAATTTTATAAAGGTTACTGCTCATCAGATGTGCCGGCATTTGGCAGGAGAATCTTAATTATTCTTTTCACAGTGATTCACCTAGTTCAGAAACTTAAGTATGACAATACCCAAGGATTTTATTGAGTCTAAAGTTGTAAAGACTTCACAGGACTCAACTAATAGCATAGAAGTTCCTGAAGAGTTGAATTAAATAAAAATCAATCATTAATTAATCCAGTAAGTGGATATTGAGCACCTACTATTGACCAAACACTGGGTTATACATGAACTTTTAAACACAGAGGAATACTTAGTCAAGTGAGAGAGAGAAACCCATTAATAAAGAACTGTAATATAAGAGAAATAACATGATAGACAGATGCTTAAGTGCTAGAATGTGCTTCTATGGAATCATTAATCCAGAATGGGATTAATGGGTTTAGGGAGACATATGCCTGTAGGTGATGTCAAGATAGAAAGAATGTACTGTGGGATGTGGGTATTGATGGACAGTTGGTTCTCACTAATAAGCCTAAGCTATTTCTGAGGGAAATATATGGGACTGGTTCTTGCTAACTTTCTGTGTACCAGTTTATTAATTTATAATAAGGAAAGTAACTCTTCCATGTATTAGAACACTGATTATTATTATTTTCTGCTTGTGTTTGACTACATGGGGTATTAAATCATCATCAAAATTATGCTCTTGATTTAATCTGAGATGTCATCACTACTGAGAAAGGAACTCCACTGAGTCAAACAATAATCAGAAGGTTGCTGTGTGAGCATCAGATCCATTGAATTTCAGTAAGATGAATAGAAAGTTGCCGTTCTACATAGCAATTTCAAAATGAAGATTACCTTTTAGAAAATGCAGATGCTCAGTGCTCATTGGCTATAACTGTACTTTTACAATTTGGATAATATTAATAAAGAATAATAATTATTATAATGCATTGCATTTAGTATATTGTGTTCTACTTTAAAGATGGGGAAACTGAGTTTAGAAAATTACTAGCTCTGTAAAAAAAAAAAAAGAAAATTGCCAGCTCCCTGATATTAGGAAGGTTATTGCTACTGTTTGGTGCTCAGTTTCTTCATCTATAAAATGAGGATGATGTTAATTTATACTAATATTGATAATACTAATCACATGTAATAATAATATTGTTAGCAAATGTGACACCCTATTGCACATAGCAAGCACCATTTAAGTCATAATACTACTTAGTGAAAACAGAAAGAAAACAGAAAGAAAATGAAAATAGAGCATTAATTTTTAATGTGAGAATTATTAATTTTAAGAAGCTAGGAGATAGTTTAGTTCTTAATTTTGATCCTTCAGTTCAGTTCAGTTGCTTAGTCGTGTCCGACTCTTTGCGGCCCCATGAACCGCAGCACGCCAGGCCTCCCTATCCATCGCCAACTGCCAGAGTTCAACCAAACCCATGTCCATTGAATCGGTGATGCCATCCAACCATCTCATCCTCTGTCGTCCGCTTCTCCACCTGCCCTCAATCTTTCCCAGCATCAGGGTCTTTTCCAATGAGTCAGTTCTTCATATCAGGTGGCCAAAGTATTGGAGTTTCAGCTTCAACATCAGTCGTTCCCATGAATATTCAGGACTGATTTCCTTTAGGATGGACTGGTTGGATCTCATTGCAGTCCAAGGGACTCTCAAGAGTCTTCTCCAACACCACAGTTCAAAAGTACCAATTCTTCAGCGCTTAGCTTTCTTTATAGCCCAACTCTCACATCCATACATGACCACTGGAAAAACCATAGCCTTGATTAGACGGAACTTTGTTGACAAAGAATTGTCTCTGCTTTTCAATATGCTGTCTAGGTTGGCCATAACTTACTTGCCTTTCAGGGAGTAATCATCTTGTAATTTCATGGCTGCAGTCACCATCTGCAGTGATTTTGGAGCCCAGAAAAATAGTTGGCCACTGTTTCTACTGTTTCTCCATCTATTTGCCATGAAGTGATGGGACCGGATGCCATGATCTTAGTTTTCTGAATGCTGAGCTTCAAGCCAACTTTTTCACTCTCCTCTTTCACTTTCATCAAGAAGCTCATTAGTTCTTCTTCACTTTTTGCCATAAGAGTGGTGTCATCTGCATATCTGAGGTTATTCATATTTGCCCGGCAATCTTGATTCCAGCTCTGCTTCCTCCAGCCCAGAGTTTCTCATGATGTAGTCTACATATAAGTTAAATAAGCAGGATGACAATATACACCCTTGATGTACTTCCTTTCCTATTTGGAACAAGTCTGTTGTTCATGTCCAGTTCTAACTGTTGCTTCCTGACCTGCATATAGGTTTCTTAAGAGGCAGGTCAGGTGGTCTGGTATTCCCATCTCTTTCAGAATTTTCCACAGTTTAATGTGATCCACACAGTCAAAGGCTTTGGCATAGTCAATAAAGCAGAAATAGACGTTTTTCTGGAACTCTCTTGCTTTTTCGATGATCCAGCAGATGTTGGCATTTTGATCGCTCGTTCCTCTGCTCTTTCTAAAACCAGCTTAAACATCTGGAAGTTCATGGTTCACGTATTGCTGAAGCCCAGCTTGAAGAAGAAGAAGCACTGTAGAAGTGAATAATGTCATAACAGAGAGTTTTAAACTTCATTTTCATAACTAAAATTTTAGTTAACCTTAATTTACTTCATTAATTAATACCTACTTTGGAATTTAAATAACACAGAAAACTGGAAATTTACCATGCATTTAACCATTTGTAAGAGAGGAAAATATTCTATATCAGTTGTAATCGTGTGTGATTTTAATCCGATATTTGGAGTCCTATTTCATTTGTCTGCAGTGTTAGCTTTTCAAACTCAGAATATTCTGTAAGATTCCCTTATAACTTGAAAATTAGATGACTCATTTCCCTTAGACAGCTCAGCTTGTGCAATTTTAGCTGTGGAGAATGAGCTGTCCATTACACTTTATCACCATTCTCTGCTGAATGCATTTGCTCTTTCTTCCTTTCCATTGCTTGTGTTTGTTTATCTAATTTGGATTATTAGCATGCCATAATGGTCTGTAATTTTTCCCCTCAGTCATTTACTTCTCAGGCAGGAAATTTCTTAGTGCTCCTGAGGACAACAAGAACACGTGATTTGTTGTTGTTAAAGGAAAGTCACAAAATTAAAAGTTTGGAGGAGACTCCTGTCTTTAAGAAAAGCTTTTTCAAACATTTCTACAGAATATTTGTCCATATTTTTTTTCCTGTAAATATGCATGGAGATAGAACTGAGCTTGATGATAAATGCAAACATGGCAGTCTTTATATTCATCAAGTTTTTTCCTTTTAAGCTTTAATATAACTATTATAATGCTTTGAGAATTATAGAAGATAATTCTATTCCTATTTGTGGAATGTTGAGTGTGTAGTTCAGGTCCTGATACCATACTTGTAAAGTTCAGAAATGAGTGCTATCAGTTACTACCTAAGAAACTTTAGGCAAGTTATTTAACCCCTTTACAACACTTCCCCAATCTGAGAAAACAAATTTAGTAATGGCTCTTTTAGAGGGAGATGATAGGGTTTTAAAAAATTAAGACATAAAAGAACTTAAAACAATGTCTGGTACAGAACAAAAACTCAGTAAGAGTTAGCTATTAAAGAATTTTTGATAATGTAGAGAATTTTAGGAAATACATAGAACACAGAAAAATGGGATCACTTGAAATCTTAACCCTCAGAAATAAGTTCACAAATATTTTGGTGTGTTGTTTCAGTCTCAGTTATACTTGTAGATTTTTACGAAATATGGGAGTATTTGTTGTTCATTTGCTCAGTCATGTCCAACCCTTTGCAACCCCGTGGACCTCATGAACTGCAGCACACCAGGCTTTAATTCCTTTACCGTCCCCTGGAGCTTGCTCAAAATCATACATATTTAGTCAGTGATGCTATGCAACCATCTCGTCCTCTGTCATCTCCTTCTCCTGCCTTCAGTCTTTTCCAGCATCAGGGTCTTCTCTAATGAGTCAGCTCTTTGCATCAGGTGGCCAAAGTACTGGAGTTTCAGCTTCAGCATCAGTCATTCCAATGAATACTCAGGACTGATTTCCTTTAGGACTGACTGGTTTGATCTCCTTGCAGTCCAAGGGACTCTCAAGAGTTTTCTCCAACACTGCAGTTCAAAAGCATCAATTCTTTGGCGCTCAGCTTTCTTTATAGTCCAACTCTCACATCCATACATGACCACTGGAAAAACTACAGCTTTGACTAGGCGGACCTTTGTCATCAAGGTAATTTCTCTGCTTTTTAATATGTTGTCTAGGTTGTTCATAGGTTTTATTCCAAGGAGCAAGTATCTTTTAACTTCATGCCTGCAGTCACCATCTGCAGTGATTATGGAACCCAAGAAAATAAAGTCTCTCACTGTTTCCATTGTTTCTCCATCTATTTGCCATGAAGTGATGGGACTGGATGCCATGATTTTCGTTTTTTGAATGTTGAGTTTGAAGCCGACTTTTTCATTCTTCTCTTTCACTTTCATCAAGAGGCTCTTTGGTTCCTCTTCACTTTCTGCCATAAGGGTGCTGTCATATTCATATCTGAGGTTATTGATATTTCTCCCAGCAATCTTGATTCCAGCTTGTGCTTCATCCAGCCTGGCATTTCATATGATGTACTCTGCATATAAGTTAAATAAGCAGGGTGACAGTATACAACTTTGACGTACTCCTTTCCCAATTTGGAACCAGTCTGTTGTTCCATGTCCAGTTCTAACTGTTGCTTCTTGACCTGCATACAGATTTCTCAGGAGATGGGTCAAGTGGTCTGGTATTCCCATCTCTTTCAGAATTTTCCACAGTTTGTTTTGATCCACACAGTCAAAAGATTTGGTGTAGTCAATAAAGTAGAAGTAGATGTTTTTCTGGAATTCTCTTGCTTTTTCAATGGACCAACGGATGTTAGCAATTTGATCTCTCGTTCTTCTGCCTTTTCTAAATCCAGCTTGAACATCTGGAAGTTCTTGGTTCACGTGCTGTTGAAGCCTGGCTTGGAGAATTTTGAGCATTACTTTGCTAGGGTGTGAGATGAGTGCAGTTGTGCGGTAGCTTGAGCATTCTTTGGCATTGCCTTTTTTGGGATTGGAATGAAAACTGACCTTTTCCAGTCCTGTGGCCACTGCTGAATTTTCCAGATTTGCTATTGAGTGCATATGTAATTATGCACTTATGTAATTTTTTTAAACAAATGATTATCAATTTATTAAAAAGGTTGATTTAGGCATCGGCAGTGGTGACTCCGACCTTGACTCCTGGCTCAGTACTGATGGGAGT
Organism: Cervus canadensis; assembly: GCF_019320065.1. Taxonomy (NCBI): domain Eukaryota; kingdom Metazoa; phylum Chordata; class Mammalia; order Artiodactyla; family Cervidae; genus Cervus; species Cervus canadensis. The sequence goes on from NC_057387.1 coordinate 43,591,380, forward strand.
GATCTTCTTGACAGTTTCAGAAGGGCTGTGCAGGTCAATGAGTCACTTGTGGATCCTCATTTGGAACTGAGCCCAAGTCTTAGAACCTTCACCACAAGGAGTTTTCCTTGTAGTTATTCTCAGAGTCTTGGTAGGCATCCGAACTTGTCCTTTCACTTTGAGATTTTTTCCTTCGTGCCTCTGATCAGGTCAGCACACACCTTCTCCAGAGTCTTTGCGCTGTGGCTGGTGAGGGTGATCCTAATCCAGTGAATGGCCACCTCTGGCTCCACAGGAGTCTTACTGGTGTCTTTAAAGGCCGTGGCTGCAACGCAGCTTCCTGACCAACGTGTTTGTGCACGAGAGCAAACAGCGGTGAGTTAGGAGCAGGAGCGGGCCTCAGGGAGCTTCGGTGCAGTGGCGACCATGTCTTCCTCAAAGAGCAATTTTTTTTTTTTCACTGTTTCAGTATACTTTTATTAGCAGTTATTCCATCAAAATTCACATTTACAGGATACAAAAGACTGTCTTAAAAATTCTAAAGTATATGTAATTAGATATATGCAATTACACTCATAGCAAATCTGTTGAGTTTATGTAATTAGGTATATTGAGTAGCAGGACTTTCACAGCCTCATCTTTTTGGATTTGAAATAGCTCAACTGGAATTCCATCACCTCCTTTAGCTTTGCTCGTAATGATACTGCCTAAGGTCCACTTGACTTCAGACTCCAGGACATCTGGCTCTAGGTGAATGATCACAGCATCATAGTTACCTGGGTCATTAAGGTCTTTAAGTTCTTCTGTGTATCCTTGTGACCTCTTCTTAATATCTTCTGCCTCTGTTAGGTCCATACCATTTCTGTCCTATATTGTGCCCATCTTTGCATGAAATGTTTCCTTGGTATCTCTAGTTTTCTTGAAGAGATCTCTAGTCTTTCCCATTCTACTGTTTTGGGGCCAAGAATCTTACAATATTGAGAGAAATTCTTTGGTATTATTGTTCTCCAGTTTGTGGGTCGCCCCCTGGTGGGTATGGGATTTTATTTTAACTTGATTGTGCTCCTTGTGTCATCTTATTGTGGCTTCTTCTTTGTTTTTGTATGTGAAGTATCTTTTTTTTTGTGGGTTCCAAGGTCCTCCTGTTGGTGTTTCTTCAGCAAATAGTTGTGATTTTGGTGTTCTCACAGGAGAATATGAATGCACTTCCTTGTACTCCACCCTTTTGATTGTATGACTTAGCCCAGTTCTGAATTTCAATTAATAAGTTGGAAATATAACACTGATTCTTAGTGATATATCAGTGGTGCAAGTTAGATCTGAGAGTGGCTAACTAAAAGTGATGACTAGGATATTCATTCATCCCTCCCTATTTAGTCATCTTATTTAATTCTACAAGCTAAAAGGTGATTTATCTCTTGTGCAGTATTTTAGAAATCTGTATTTCCTGATGAATATGTGTATTCCAGAAGCACATGATGAATTAGTATTTTAAGAAGTTAAAAAATTACTAAACAAAAATAATTAAAGAGGACAAAGTATTATATGATGATTTTCTTACGCTTTTTAAACAGTGATGCTGAATTAAGTGTTTTCCTGTGTTCATGTTGTAATTCCAGTAAATTACAAACTTCTTACCGTAGTTTAGCAAGTTTCTTTATGATCTGAGCCCTGTCCGCCTCTCCTGTTCTAACCTCTACCGTTAAGCATGATATCAAATGTAAAAGAACACTTTCTTTTATTTGGAATTAGTCAAGTTCATAGCCATCTCAGAATTTTTGCAATTCCTTTTTCCTGTATCATGACCTTAGAAACTAGGCTGTCCCTGGCTATTCTGTTTTTCCTAGGTCCATTTCCCTCACTATCACATTACCATCCTGTCTTTCCCTAAAGTGTTTTAACAGTATATGAGGCTAACAGTATTAAATGGTGACATTTGAAGTGTGTAATTTATCATATTTTAAATAGATATTTTGAGTATATATTTATGTCATTTCTCTCTCTATTAAAATGTAATTTTTACAAAGCCAGAGAGCTAGAACATACAGGGTATACTCTAAAAGAATTATCAATTTATTTCTAATAAATCTATACCAATAAAATATTGGTATATTTTAATATACCAATGTAAATATACCAAATATACCAAATATATGTAAAATACATATAAATGATTTATATATGGAAATGTTATGAAGTGTCTGTTTCAGAGTATTGCTCACTCAGTAGTGAACATTTGACTTTTTAAGGAGAGAAGTGTGGATATAATTTAATCTAATTAATAACTAACCAAGGTAAGCCTGATTATATGCTATGATAAGTGTTTAAAAAAATCAAGTTTCCAGTTCCAACTTAGCTGAGGAAATAAAAGTTCTCATGCAGCAGATGTATTGTTCACTGGGGATTGTCAGAAACTTCCATGAATAATGAATTTGGGAAAGAGGATGGAATTATTCAAATCCACCATGTAATGGCACATGGGTGTCACTTTTTACTTTGTTTTGTTGTCTTAAAATTGTATTCAGTTTACATGTAATCAGCTTGTGCTGAGGAAAATTATTATCCAACTCTACAGAATATACTAAAGGAAAACATATTACTTACTATGAGGGAAAAGAGCTTCTGCCACTAAGTCTGTAAGTTCTAGTGCGTCAAAGTATCACTTTAGTTCCTAAAAGCATCTTAATCAGGCTGTTTGAGAGGGAGTTATTGCTATAGTAAGAAGCTCTAAAGCAATATTTTGTTGATTATGTTCAAAATTGGTTAAATGCATAGAACAGGTTGTCCAGTTTTGAGCCCCACTGCTAAGAAGGAAAGTTGAGAACTAAAGTGGATTCCTGAGATAAGCACATGTGTAAATTGAGAGTTGAAAACAAATCAGAATGATGAAGCAAGGCTAAAGAATTGGATTGTTCAAACTTGAGACTATAAGAGTATGGAGTTAATAACAGTCTTTGAGTGAAGGGTTCTTACAAAAGAAAGATGACTAACTGTTTTCCATCTTTAGTGAGTGCAGAACAAGAGGATAGCGTTTAACAAATATTTATTGAACATTTCCACTGAGTACAGAACAAGAGGATGGGAACTATAAGGGCTTCAGATTAGAACTAAAGAATATCCTAAGAGTGAAGATTTTAATTCCTTGAGAGGTTGTGAGTTTTGTTTTTTTGGAAATTGTTTAAACAATATAGATTTTTACTTTGTAACTACCAATAGTCAGTAGTTTCAATTCAGCAGACATTTATTGCATTTTCAAGGATCTCTCCAGTTCAGTGGTTTCAGCACCAGTCTGTCAATGAATGTTAATAGAATATTGGGCAGATCTTTGTAGAACTAGTAACATATAAGCTACTTAAGACAGTACTAATGACCAGCATGATAATTATGATAATTATAATTCCATGAAATCAGCAAAAGGTATTAATGACATCATTTAGTGGAGAATTACACCAAGTAATTTCTTATATGAATTGTAGGACATGTATAAGTGTATGTATGTAATATATATGTATGTAATATGTGTATAATGTTTAACTGAAGTATTAAGATAATTTGACAATTTAAATATATAGATGTCTTCTAATAGAAATAAATAATAGTGAGAGAGAAAATCATTTGAATTGCAGCATTAGATTTTCCTTAAAAATGTCCATTTGAAAGTTAAGTTCTAAAGTAATTTTTTCATATTTTGCAATTTTAATATAGTCACTGAGAATTTTATTATACTTGTTATTCTATTGATTCAGTTCAGTTCAGTTCAGTCCCTCAGTTGTATCTGACTCTGCGACCCCATGAACTGCAGCACGCCAAGCCTCCCTGTCCATCACCAACTCCTGGAGTTCACCCAAACCCATGTCCAATGAGTCGGTGATGCCATTCAACCATCTCATCCTCTGTCATCCCCTTCTCCTCCTGTCCTCAATCTTTCCCAGCATCAGGGTCTTTTCAAATGGACTAGTTGAATCTCGTTGCAGTCCAAGGGACTCTCAAGAGTCTTCTCCAACACCACAGTTCAAAAGCATCAATTCTTCGGTGCTCAGCTTTCTTTATAGTCCAACTCTTACATCCATACATGAGCACCGGAAAAACCATAACCTCGACTAGACAGACCTTTGTTGACAAAGTAATGTCTCTGCTTTTTAATATGCTATCTAGGTTGGCCATAACTTTCCTTCCAAGGAGTAAGCGTCTTTTAATTTCATGGCTGCAGTCACCATCTGCAGTGATTTTGGAGCCCAGAAAAATATAGTCAGCCACTGTTTCCACTGTTTCCCCATCTGTTTGCCATGAAGTGATGGGACCGGATGCCATGATCTTAGTTTTCTGAATGTTGAGCTTTAAGCCAACTTTCTCACTCTCCTCTTTTACTTTCATCAGGAGACTCTTTTGTTCTTCTTCGCTTTCTGCCACAAGGGTGGTGTCATTTGCATATCTGAGGTTATTATTTCTCCCGGCAATCTTGATTCCAGCTTGTGCTTCATCCAGCCCAGCATTTCTCATGATGTACTCTGCATATAAGTTAAATAAGCAGGGTGACAATATACAGCCTTGATGTACTCCTTTTCGTATTTGGAACCAGTCTGTTGTTCCATGTCCAGTTCTAACTGTTGCTTCCTGACCTGCATACATGTTTCTCAAGAGGCATGTCATGTGGTCTGATATTGTCATCTCTTTCAGAATTTTACACAGTTTATAGTGATCCACACAGTCAAAGGCTTTGGTATAGTCAATAAAGCAGAAATAGATGTTTTTCTGGAACTCTCTTGCTTTTTCGATGATCCAGCGAATGTTGGCAATTTGATCTCTGTTTCCTCTGCCTTTTCTAAAGCCAGCTTGAACATCTGGAAGTTCACGGTTCACATATTGCTGAAGCCTGGCTTGGAGAATTTTGAGCATTGCTTTACTAGCATGTGAGATGAGTGTAATTGTGCGGTAGTTTGAGCATTCTTTGTCATTGCCTTTCTTTGGGATTGGAATGAAAACTGATCTTTTCCAGTCCTGTGGCCACTGCTAGCTTTCCCAAATTTGCTGGCATATGGAGTGCAGCACTTTCACAGCATCATCTTTTAGGATTTGAAAGAGCTTAACTGTAATTCCATCACCTCTAGTAGCTTTGTTCATAGTGACGCTTCCTAAGGCCCACTTGACTTCATATTCTAGGATGTCTGGCTCTAGGTGAGTGATCACACCATCATGATTATCTGGGTAATGAAGATCTTTTTTGCATAGTTCTTCTGTGTATTCTTGCCACCTCTTCTTAATATCTTCTGCTTCTGTTAGGTCCCTACCATTTCTGTCCTTTATTGAGCCCATCTTTGCATGAAATGTTCCCTTGGTATCTCTAATTTTCTTGAAGGGATCTCTAGTCTTTCTCATTCTATTGTTTTCCTCTATTTCTTTGCATTGACCGCTGAGGAAATCTTTCTTATCTCTCCTTGCTATTCTTTGGAACTCTACATTCAAATGGAAATATCTTTCCTTTTCTCCTTTGCTTTTCGCTTCTCTTCTTTTCCAAGCTATTTGTAAGGCCTCATTTTGACTTTTTTGCATTTCTTTTTCTTGGGGATGGTCTTGATCACTGTCTCCTGTGCAATGTCGTGAACCTCTGTCCATAGTTCATCAGGCATTCTGTCTATCAGATCTAGTCCCTTAAATCTGTTTCTCACTCCAATGTATAGTCATAAGGGATTTGATTTAGTTCATACCTATATGGTCTAGTGGTTTTCCTACTTCAATTTAAGTCTGAATTTGGCAATAAGGAGTTCATGGTCTGAACCACAGTCAGCTCCTGTTTTTGTTTTTGCTGACTGTATAGAACTTCTCCATCTTTGGCTGCAAAGTATATAATCAATCTGATTTCAGTGTTGGCCATCTAGTGATATCCATGTGTAGAGTCTTTTCTTGTGTTGTTGGAAGAGGGTGTTTTCTATGACCAGTGCATTCTCCTGGCAAAACTCTATTAGCCTTTGCCCTGCTTCATTCTGTACTCCAAGGCCAAATTTGCCTGTTACTCTAGGTGTTTCTTGCCTTCCTACTTTTGCATTCCAGTACCCTAAAATAAAAAGGACGTCTTTTTTGGGTGCTAGTTCTAGAAGGTCTTGTAGGTCTTCACAGAACCGTTCAACTTCAGCTTCTTCAGCGTTAACTGGTTGTGGCATAGACTTGGATTACCGTGATATCAATGGTTTGCCTGGAAACCAACATAGATCATTCTGTCATTTTTAAGATTGCATCCGAGTACTGCATTTCAGACTCTCTTGTTGACTATGATAGCTACTCCCTTTCTTCTAAGGGATTCCTGCCCAATGTGGTAGATATAATGGCCATCTGAGTTAAATTCACCTATTCCAATCCAGTTTAGTTTGCTGATTTTTAGAATGTTGACATTCACTCTTGCCATCTCCTGTTTGACCACTTCCAATTTGCCTTGATTCATGCACCTAACATTCCAGGTTCCTATGCAATATTGCTCTTTGTAGCATTGGACCTTACTTCTATCACCAGTCACATCCACAACTGGGTGTTGTTTTTGCTTTGGCTCCATCCCTTCATTCTTTCTGGAGTTATTTCTCCACTGATCTCCAGTAGCATATTGGCCACCTACCCACTTGGGGAATTCATCTTTCAGTGTCCTATCTTTTTGCCTTTTCATACTGTTCATGGGGTTCTCAAGGCAAGAATATTGAAGTGGTTTGCCGTTCCCTTCTCCAGGGGACCACATTCTGTCAGACCTCTCCACCATGACCCTTCCATGTTGGGTGGCCCCACATGACATGGCTTAATTTCATTGAGTTAGATAAGGCTGTGGTCCATGTGATCAGATTGGCTGGTTTTCTGTGATTGTGATTTCAGTCTGTCTGCCCTCTGATGCCCTCTCTCAGTGCCTGCTGTCTTGCTGGGGTTTCTCTTACCTTGGACGTGGGGTATTTCTTCACGGCCGCTCCAGCAAAGCACAGCTGCTGCTCCTGACCTTAGAAGTGGGGCATCTCCTCTCTCCTCTCTGCCGCTCCTGCGCCTCATGGCTGCCTAATAGCAGCCAATACTTAATTATTCTAACAAGGATGGCATGATAGCTACTACTCAGTTTATCAATTTTAAATATTAAATATGCTTAATAGAAATATTAGTCCCTCAGACTAATACTTAGTTACTGAGTTGTTTCTGACTCTTTGCGACCCCATGAACTGTAGCCCACCAGGCTCCTCTGTCCTTGGTGATTTTCCAGGCAAGAATACTGGAGTGGATTTCCACGCCCTTCTCCAGGGTATCTTCCCAACCCAGGGATCAAACCCAGGTCTCCCTCATTGCAGGCAGATTCTTTACTATCTGAGCCACCAGGGAAGCCTGCACTAAGAGAAATATTACTTTATAATATTTAAATAATACACTAAAGTATGTATTACTAATAGTCATTTCAAATGAAATTGAGATATGCTTATCATCTTCCCCAGTTTTTAAGAACTGTATCAATAAAGTAGTACTCATCAAAGGAGCTACTGCATACTAGAGAAGGTCTGGCCCTTTAGCCCAGGAAAAAAATCTATGAAGTCTTTCTTTTGTTTAATTTGAATACTTATGCAAATCTAAAACTCTACATATAATGTGATTTTTATTCATTCATTGAGTGCCTGTTATGGTCAGGTACTGTTTAATGCCCTAAGAACACAGCAGAGAACAAAATATAGGAAAATTCCTTCTCTTGTGGAAATTACATTCTAGTTTTAATAAAAGTAACAGCAAGCAAATAAAAAGTAAAATATGTAGTGTGTCACGTTGCTTTAAGATTTGTTCATTTTGACATTAAAATATTTGAATTGCTTATTCCAAGGAACAAATTTTTTTTTCCCCCAGCTATTCCTTTTGGCTAACCAGTAGAATGCTGTTTCAGTGATCTTATCAGTGTTGGGAAGTTAGTGTAATTAAGAGGTACTTATATCACACATTCATTTCATCATTGTGATGATTATTATTCTTTTTCAACATTCTCAGCATTGGCAATTTCAGACAGTTCTGTGGGGAGAGATGCCATCACTTTCTTTTCTTCATTGCTTGCTAGGTACATCCAGATAATCACTAATAAGAGAGATCCAGAATCAAGTCAAAGAGGCCTTGCAGTGCAATATTTCCAGACTGTGCTGATGGAAATTTTGATAAGTGTATTTTCTGATGACAAGTTAAGCCACTTGTGGCTTGTGATGAGATGAAAAGGATAAAAGGGTCACTAATCTTTTGGTCCATCTTCTCTTGTCTCTGTGATAATCTCATAAAAGGACTGATTCAGAGAAATGTGATGATTGATAATGCCATTAATTTGAAAACTGATACTGTAATTTTCATCACATGCAAATTATCTGAGCCTTGCAATCTACATAATCAACACTCTTCATTCAGTTTTCAAATTTCATTTTCGTTGCAGTACTTTGGTTATGTACCATAAATATATATTGTTTTCCTTATAATTTTTTTAAATGAATCATGTCCACACTTGTAAGAGTGTTTAAATAAGCCAAATTTGCAAATGTTCACATCAGAGTGAATAGTGTATTCAAGTCGATTTACCTTATTTCAGTTTTTAACCTCTGATAGAGCAGCATTTTTCCTTCATGAAGAAAAATTCTTGAAGCAACACTTGTCTCCAGTGAAGAGCACCAGAGAAAGCTGGCTATACACATTCTTATCAAAATATGCTATTGCTCCTTCAAGCTTTTAAATGACTAAAACTATTAATAGCTATTTTACTGCTTAAGCCAGTCAAGAAAAAGAAGCAAAGTTTTGGAGGCAAAGTATAAACTGAGAATGAGGCTATAACTCCTCGAACATTCAGAGTGGCATAGCCCAGATGCATATGAATCTTCTTACCTTTCATGGATTTGGCATCACTGTACACACAACCCCATTTATTTTTTCTAATTAATACAATATTTTAAAATAATAATAGAAAAATAAAAGGAGAAAATTCAAATAGTCTTCTGAAATTTTCTTAACTGATTATTTTATCTTTAATGTTTGGAAAATGAACACATCATCATAAATAAAAGGGTGAAGTGGTAAACATGGAAAAATAAGGAAATTAGTGATGTTCATGCTTTCATTCAAGAAAAATACAGTATTTGGCTAATCTCTACTCCCAACTAGTTACTTAGATGTTTTTTGAATATATAATTGTTATGGTTTAAACATAAATAACAAGCCTATTTTCTTCTTCAATGCTTCCTTCTGACCCAAAGCAGATCCAGCCAAAATATTGCAGTGTTGGGCTTCAAAAATTTATTCCCATTTCATCAGACAGTGGGGAGGGATTCTCTTTTCTCTTCTCTGTTATGAATTATTTTAAATACTTTATAATTATCAATGATTATGATTGTTTCCCATGTTATTTCTTTAATGCTATAAAATTTTTTCTAAAAATCCATTTTAGCTTCATCTTATAGATAACTTCATTTTTTTGGTCATTATTTTTAATATTACTTGAAAAACAAGCAACAAATAACAGAGAATGATTGTGTGGAAAAATGTATCCTAACAATCAAATATAAGCAATTATCTGGGAATATGTTTATAACATAAGTGGTGAAGAAAAACGTCAAAGGATACGGATAGGTAATATCTACAAAAGAAAATATAAACAACAAGTAAACACATGAAAAGATGCTCATGTGTCAGGTAAATGTGAAATGATTTCCAGTCTCAAGTTGGGAAACATATAGGAAATTAATAATATCCAGGATTAACAAAGTTTCAGGTAACGACACACTTTCATATACTGCCAGTGAGTTGTGAATTGGTACAAATTTTGGTGAAAAATCTAGTTATGTATATTAAAATGAAAATAAGTCCTAACATTTCCATTATGAAGACATTTATCCCACAATAAGAAAAATTGCCATCATCACTCTTTTACAGTGGTATATATTTGTAGCAATAAGATACCAGGATAAAAGTTACATTTCTCTTATTAATAAAATTATTAAAATTATGAAATATGATGTAGTTTTTGGAATTTTAGAAACATGTTTATTGATCTGGTAGGAGATCTACATATTCATGTTATGTGAAAAAAAAAATTACTGACTTTTTAAAAAGGTGGACTCCATTGAAGAGTACTCTCCACACACAGAAAAAAAACTACAACATCAAGTATAGGTTTCTGTGAGCATGAAAAACTCTATAGAAAGATAGTAATTGTGCTTAAAACGGCTAGTACAGAGAATTACAATAGATGTTAGTATAGGGTTGGAAATTATTAATTTTTATATAACTATTTTAAAAAATTTTACAAGAAGCATATATTACTTTTTCAATTGAACATCTAATTATTAATAACATTTGAAAGTAAAGTAATATTAAACTTAAAGATACAAATTCATTTATGTACAGCATGTTTTTTTATTGAGGAGAATACTGAGAAAGAACTGAGGCATGATAATTGTTAATTCGCTCAGTCATGTCCAACTCTTTCTGAGTCCCTGGACTACCCCACACTAGGCTTCCCTGTCCCTCATTATTCCCTGGAGTTTGCTCAAACTCATGTCCATTGAGTTGATGATGCCATCCAATCATCGTCTGTCGCCCTCCTCCTTTCCTCTATCTTAATAATGTGTATTACTAAACATTTTTAAGGAAGATGTTGATGTATTTTGTGGGAAAGAGTTTTGTCTGTTGGTTGGCTTAATTGATGAAGAAAAAAGCCTGGTATCTAAAGTTATAAATTTATTTTTTAGGAAATTGAATCATGAAATCACTGGTTCTAGCTCCTACATTCTTTGGGCTAGCAATGGTCCTGTTAATCTGATGTGGCTGCAGGGTTTATAAATTTAAATTCAGTAATAATACTCAATTCCCAATGTTTACCAATTAACATTTTTTCCACTTTGAGATTTCATGGAAAGGACATAATATTGAATAACATGGAAAATGTGGCACTATTGGTTCTAGTTTGACTGGCAGAATTTCCAAACATTTTTCCAAGATATCATTCATATAGTTTATGTTCCAGGAAAAGATATCCCCTTTTCATTAGTCTTTCAATACTCACAACTTTCAGCTGCATGACTTTAACTACTATTACATCAAGTCATTTTGGGAAGTTATAGCATTGATGTATTCAGAGAATTTTAACTTTTATGTTTCTAATTCTGAAATGCTTGATATGGTGAGAGATGTACTAAAACAACTCTCTGGTATTAGCCATTAATTAAATATAATGATTACTATCTAAGACTTTGGTTTAGTTCTTAAAACTTCATCTTTTAGTCTCATTTGTTTAATTAAAAAAATTAAAACACACGTGTAATTTGTAGTTATTGGAAGAAAATGAGGGATTTATTTTTCATTTTATACCTTGTGAAATGAAGGTTATATTTTTTACAAAAAAATAGAAAAATCATACACAGACAGATGATAGAAACTTGATACATATTTCAGATACAAAATTACTGTCTTTCATATGTCTCTGGTGTTGAAATAAAAAAGGATATATGACTTAGAATTTCAATTCAACTCTATACCTCTATGTGCCTGTTATCTGCTGTGTTAGAATTTTACCTAATTGGTATTTAAAAAAAAAAAAACTGTTATCACATTCAAGTGCTTAGTTCCTGAGGATGGAATTTATGCTGAATTTATACTTTCCATATTGATCTACTTACTACTGATACTTAAAATTTTAGGACTGGTAATCACTTATTTTCTGGGGAATATAAATTATTTAATCAGTTCCAAACTTTTGAAATAATTGTCTGATGTTTTAGAAACCAGAAACAAAGATTATAATAGGAATTTAGACTATAATATATTGCTGCAAGGATAATTATTAAGGGAAAACACAGCTGACATTTTCTGATTTATGCACACAATCAGAGATGGAGTCCAAGGACTGTGACATAATTATCTTCATGCTAACAATTTTTGTAAATCTCTTGACAGAATTTTAGCTAATTTTAAAATGCCTTCTGAAGATTAGCACTTAAAATTGTTGGGGAAAATAGCACAATTTATTAGCAAGGGTATAATTGTAAACCTTCTAAATACTCATTGTGAATATCATTTAGACAGTAACTCCTGCTTTAGCAGCTGGTATATAAGACACCAGTTTATGGAGTCTTGAAACAACAGAGAGTGGAATCTAATTAAAGAGGATTACATGCCAACGAAAAATTATTAAAAACAGACTAATAGACAATTGTTATGAATTTAGAAGTCTCTGCCAACTTCTCTTTTTGATACAAATTTATGTAAGTAACTGTCAAGTAAAAGCCTTTATTTCTTCAAAACCAAAAGGATGTTAGAAGGTTTTATCTTTGTGACTTAAAAATGATTGCTTTTCTGAATTTTAACTTAATGCAAGAACTTAAATGATTCTATTAATCTTTTCTTACATATTTAAAATGCACATGTGCTTTTAAGGATAAATGATTAGAAATACTGTCTTAGGGTCTTTTGTTTGTTTGTTTGATATCTATCTAGCACCAGGCATTTCGTATCCATAGAGGAATCTTAGCTATATATAAGCAAAACTCAGTTTATCAATTTAGGTGCTGTTTATGGAGACTTATGTAGAATTGGATTGAATATTTTTCTTTGTAATGTTCATTTAAAATTTTTGATGCACTGAAGATTGTTCATTTCCAGCACTTCCATCTACTGAATTTCTCCTTCCTGTTTAATGACTTACTTTGCTCTGATCTCAAGAGGTTTTATTCCAAACAAGAGAATTGAGATAGTTTAAAATGATACATAGGCAGCTTTTAATTATTTGCTAATAGAATTTTAAAGTAACTGGTCCTTGTCAGCACTGGAGAAAAGAGTGTTTACATCTCTTGAGTTTACCTGATGTCCAACTTTACATTTTGTGTTCTCCATATGGTACTGTTATAATACATCATGCTTTACTTTACACAGCCATATGGTCTGTAGATTTTTGTAAACGTCTATAGATTTTGACCAAATTAAACATATTAGAGATTAAATGCTAAACACTGAGAATCATGTGTTTTCTATGTAATTAATTAGTGCATGAATAAGCATATTAGATTCAGTAAATGAGAGCATTATTTACAATTCTTTAAAGTAGATGTTATTTCTAAAAATAATCCTCCATGTGAAAAGCTTAACTATCTAAAATTGTCTTTGAGATGTAGAAAATCACCATTGATTCCAGAATAGTAACAATGGAGTTAATCCACCCCCCCAATACCATCAACCCTGACCTCAGAGTTTTCCTCATCTACCCAGATACACCTGTTTTATTGTGTTCATAGACAGAAGATCACTCACTGCTTCAGAGATAAACTTCACAAGGACAAGGGATTATTTAATTCTAAAGCCTCCAGATTACATAACATGTTTAATTTTGAATAAGCTTATTATTATATACCCCTAAAGGAAATGACAGCCCACTCCAGTATTCTTGCCTGGAGAATCCCATGGACAGAGGAGCCTGGCAGGCTACAGGCCATGGGGTTGCAGCTGTCGGACACAGCTTAGTGACTAAACCATAAACCATTATTGTACATGGGCTTCCCTTTGGCTCAGTGGTAAAGAATCTGCCTGCTAATGCAGGAGACACAAGAGAAGAGAGTTTGATTCCTGGGTTGGGAAGATCCCCTGGAGTAGGAAATGGCAACCCACTCTAGAATTCTTGCCTTGAAAATTCCATGGACAGAGGAACCTGGTAGGCTACAGTCCATGGGATCATGAAGAGTTAGACACAGCTGAGCATGTATGCACACACAGTATCCTGTATAGAACAGCTGTGTGTCTGTGCCTTTCTAGTGGTGGTACTTACTTTAGTGGAGGCATACCAATGTTAGTAAAACTATTAAATAGTTTATTTTCAAGCTTCAACATGACAAAGGTAAATAGTTGTTCGATCATGTGGTTGATCATTTTAATGCAGAGACCTTAAGCTATCCTCTTTGATAACAAATCAGTCAGTATATGTAGCGCTTGGTACTCTGAACTTACTAGTATATGAAATGCTGGGTACTATGAATTTATTAGTATTAAGAAAATGAATTTAATTTTGTCATTTGGTAGAAATACTTTTTATGAAAATTAACTCATAAATATGTAACACTTATAGAACTTTGGGACAGTTCTGATCTTCTTGGAATTAGGTTTTTCCTGTTGGCTTCATGTAGCATATCAGGGATCAAAATATCCTCCAGAAGGGTATTTGAAGGTATACAAAGTTCTGTCATTCATTTGAAGATCACAGCAAGAAACTGCCAAAAAGGAACTAATTCATGGTGAGCCGTGGTCTGCAGGCACTCCAGTGCTAAAGAGGTGTTTAAATATGAATGCACACACTCAAGCTTAGGAGACAAATATGGTGATCATAGCTTCCATTCCTCTGTAGCATTCTGTCTTCCACTGTATCACTGAAGACAGGAAGGTCAGTTTGGCCAAGGAGTTTTGCCACTCATCAAAAAAAAAAAAATTATATAGCCATGCTATTTAGTAAGTATCATAAGTCTGAACTGGTTGAGAGTGCTGGAAATGAACTAGGATTGAGGCAGTGTTTTGAGAAAATGATACAAATGTAGATTATAATTTATAATTCAAATTTTCCCCGCATTTATCTTCTTCTTAGCAGACAGATTCTATAACCACCATCAGTTTCTGGTACATTAAGTTTTTTTCTCGCCTTTTTTTTTTTTGCTTTCTTATTTCACCCCCCACCCCTATTTTAGCAAGTTATTATGCACCTAATTAGAAGTCCTTGTTTTCTTACTATAGTGACTTTCAAATAGTTTTCTTTTTTATTTATGTTTTGGCACCACACAGAACATTTTATTGTGACTTAGGAGCCTATATATTAAAAGTTATCTTACAGAATTCCAAAATCCATCTGGCAGATGAAGACTTGTTTAGGTTAACTCTACTTAAATGTCCATTAGTACAATCATAGGATAAGATAAGTTGCAAACTCAACAAGGGCAGTGTCTATTCATGTCTAGTAACATCACTGGTATGATCTCTTTGTGGAATACAAGAATGCTCTATGCCATCTGTTTTGAAATGAATAATACTTTTGAAAGTCTGATTTCTTTTCATTAGAATCTGTGCTCACTAGCGAACATTGATTTTTATATGCCATTCCATATTGAATTTCCTGAGAGTTAAATTTCACTCCTCATGTTATCATAATAGTCTCATTCATGTAACAGTTTCATGTAATAAATGAGTGCATTTGCACTCTAATTTTGTATCTCTGTTTCTATTAACTTGGCTAATGTGAGATAGAATAAGAAAGGCAAACTCAAAAAAAAAAAAAAAGAAAGGCAAACTCATTGTCATGACTGACAAAATTAACAGTTAGTTTGCCAAGACTGAATAACCAAATTTGGACTTGTCAAGATAAGGCTACAGTGGAAAGTCTCTTGGAGGAAAGATAGCTAGCTGCCTTCACTGACATCATTTAGCACTTTTAATTGAAGCTAGTGTCTGATTCATGTATATGAAAGTTCCTAGACCATCCACTCAACAAGCCTTTAATGGTTAACTACTATGTGGAAATACAGTAGTAAATAAATTAATAAAAAATGCCTCTTGCTTTCATAACTACAGAAAATATTTATAAATAAAAAATAGCCGTTTGCCTTTATGAATACAGTCAGTCTTTTAAAAAATACAGTAACATGTAATATAGTATTAGGTATAATAAATGCTATGAAGAAGAATAGAAAATAGGGAAAAGGGCAGAGAAAGTGGAGAGAGATTCAGTTTTAGGGACAATGGTTAGGAAAGATGTTTCTAAAGAAGTGCCATTTAAACAGAGACCTGAATGAGATGAGAGTGTAAACTCTGTGAACATTTGGCAGGACATTTCAGACAAAGGGAACGGCATGTGCAAAGGCCCTGAGGAAGAAGTGTGCTTTTGTCTAGAAGGAGCAGCAGGGAGGCACTGTGACTGCAGCAAACTCAGTGGCAAATGATATAGCCTGGTAGCAAATGAGATGGGTCCTCATACAGAACGTGAAGGTGAGCAAACATGCCTTGTTGAAATGATAGATGGCAGAATTTCAACTGCTATTTGAAAGCCTTCCTCTGATCAAGATTAAGTGAATAAGTAAATAACAGTGGCTTCCAGAAAGCAAATATTAAGGTCTGTATAGCAATTTGAGTTTGGCAATGCCTGGCACATAGTACTCCACAATATTTATTGAAATAACGATACTCTTTTTCATTTGGTTATCCTGTAAACCATGTGAGATTCTTTCAAAATGTAACCATACGTTATGTAAAGAACTGCGTGGTAATTTGAATAAGAAATTAAGATTAAAAAGTAAAGACTCAGTCTTGAATTTTGTTGACTTCCTTTAGATATAGGAATTAATGCTTAGCAGGTAGGATTTGCAGAACTGTTTTTATTTCAACTTTTGCTTCCTTTGGGAAAGTACTAAAATATTACTTAATTCTTACCATGGATAAGAATTAAAATCTTAAATACTTTAAGGTAAATGTAGCGAAAATACATTGTGATTTAGTGTATGAGCCTGGAAATGAGATTTATTCTGTCCATTTAAAAATGTATAGCATTATTTGAACAGTACTTTCTTGTTTATCTTTTCACATACATGATCTCATTTAATTTATCCTCACAACACTTTATTATTTATCATTACTTTTATCACTTTCATTAATATCTTTGTTTCATGAGGGAATATTTGCAGATTGAGATGTTAAACATTTTCCTAAGAACATATAAACAGTGTAGTTGCAAACCTGAAAGTTAAAAACAGATTTCCTGTTTCCACAGTTCCTTGGTCTCCTACTATATTATATTCCATTTCACTGTTACTCATATGAAATTCTCCTCGACAGGCCTCGATTGTAAGCTGGCCACCGTTAGTGAAATGACATTAGCTAAATATGATTATGTCTTAATGTTCACTGGAAGGATTAGACTAGTTAAGACATACCAAAGGGAAAAGCAATTATCTATTGAAATATGAATCTCTTGATTAGAACTGGAAATCATATATTGGTATTAGAATATTCATCTGGAATTTAAAACATCTGAATATAGTTATTACTTTTCTACTTCTCCTGTAAAGAGCTTCAGTGAGGTTAGTTTTGAGGCTTTTTGATGAGTGCCAAGATTTAAAACAACATTTTACTGGAAGAGTAAGCTCATCTAATTGACTCATTTTTTTGTAGAAACTTAGACCGTAGGAATTTCTAACTACATGAGAAACATAGGCACTGGTGTTATCTTTTCCCTATTTACCTTACTGCCTAAATAAAATAATTAAATTAATCAATGTTAAATTGCCTTAGAGTTGTAGTGGTATAACTTAGAGTATGCTGTTTTACTTAACTTGTTCAGATTTTGAAGTATAAATTTATAATTAACTGCATAAAACATGTGGCCTTATTGATAATAATCCCCTGTGAGTCCTTCAAAATATGGTGTCCTGCTGGCTTCCAGTCATCTGAGATTTGTAATGATTGCAGTAATATGTGATTAATGTATGGCAAGGATTCTTCCACTGGATGTGGGACATACTTGCCTGATAACAGTTTCCTTATTGGACTGATACTGTGTTTTTTTAGATGAAGAGGTTTTTGTTTTTTTAAAAAGCCTTTGTATCTTTTCATGTGTTTGTTAGCCATCTGTATGTCTTCTTTGGAGAAATGTCTGTTTAGTTCTTTGGCCCATTTTTTGATTGGGTCATTTACTTTTCTGGAATTGAGCTGTAGGAGTTGCTTGTATATTTTTGAGATTAATTCTTTGTCTGTTGCTTCATTTGCTATTATTTTCTCCCAATCTGAGGGCTGTCTTTTCACCTGGCTTATAGTTTCCTTTGTTGTGCAAAAGCTTTTAAGTTTCATTAGGTCCCATTTGTTTATTTTTGCTTTTATTTCCAACATTCTGGGAGGTGGGTCATAGAGGATCCTGCTGTGATTCATGTCGGAGAGTGTTTTGCCTATGTTCTCCTCTAGGAGTTTTATAGTTTCTGGTCTTATATTTAGATCTTTAATCCATTTTGAGTTTATTTTTGTGTATGGTATTAGAAAGTGTTCTAGTTTCATTCTTTTACAAGTGGTTGACCAGTTTTCCCAGCACCACTTGTTAAAGAGGTTGTCTTTTTTCCATTGTATATCCTTGCCTCCTTTGTCAAAGATAAGGTGTTCATAGGTACGTGGATTTATCTCTGGGCTTTCTATTCTGTTCCATTGATCTATATTTCTGTCTTTGTGCCAGTAGCATACTGTCTTGATGACTGTGGCTTTGTAGTAGAGTCTGAAGTCAGGCAGGTTGATTCCTCCAGTTCCATTCTTCTTTCTCAAGATTACTTTGGCTATTCGAGGTTTTTTGTAATTCCATACAAATTCACTCATCATCAGAGAAATGCAAATTAAAACCACAACGAGGTACCATTACACGCCAGTCAGGATGGCTGCTATCCAAAAGTCTACAAGCAATAAATGCTGGAGAGGGTGTGGAGAAAAGGGAACCCTCTTACACTGTTGGTGGGAATGCAAACTAGTACAGCCGCTATGGAGAACAGTGTGGAGATTTCTTAAAAAACTGGAAATAGAACTGCCATATGACCCAGCAATCCCACTTCTGGGCATACATACCGAGGAAACCAGATCTGAAAGAGACACGCGCACCCCAATGTTCATCGCAGCACTGTTTATAATAGCCAGGACATGGAAGCAACCTAGATGCCCATCAGCAGATGAATGGATAAGGAAGCAGTGGTACATATACACCATGGAATATTACTCAGCTATTAAAAAGAATGCATTTGAATCAGTTCTAGTGAGATGGATGAAACTGGAGCCCATTATACAGAGTGAAGTAAGCCAGAAAGATAAAGACCATTACAGCATACTAACACATACATATGGAATTTAGGAAGATGGTAATGATAACCCTATATGCAAAACAGAAAAAGAGACACAGATGTATAGAACAGACTTTTGGACTCTATGGGAGAAGGTGAGGGTGGGATGTTTTGAGAGAACAGCATCGAAACATGTATATTATCTAAGGTGAAACAGATCACCAGCCCAGGTTGGGTGCATGAGACAAGTGCTTGGGCCTGGTGCACTGGGAAGACCCAGAGGAATTGGGTGGAGAGGGAGGTGGGAGGGAGGATCGGGATGGGGAATACATGTAAATCCATGGCTGATTCATGTCAATGTATGACAAAACTCACTACAATATTGTAAAGTAATTAGCCTCCAACTAATAAAAATAAATGAAAAAAAAGTAATTAAAAAAAAAAAAAGCCTTTGTATCCTCAGTGACCAGTGACTATTACATATCTGGCGTGTATTAGAATCTAAATAAACTTTGAATGAGTGAATGACTTGCTTTCATTGTTAGCTTGGGAACAAGATTGACTTTTGCATTATATTTTTTATTAATATTTTGAATGCTTGAACTGAAGCATTATTATCAAACAATAGAAACTTGTCAGCTATTGGACCCCTTGCTTCTCAGTTTACTTGGACAACATAGTAGCTTTCATTTTTATGTCATCTAAGTCCATTGCTTAGATGCTTGAGAGTCCCTTGGACTGCAAGGAGATCCAACCAGTCCATTCTAAGGAGATCAGACCTGGATGTTCATTGAGGACTGATGTTGAAGCTGAAACGCCAATACTTTGGCCACCTGATATGAAGAGCTGACTCATTTGAAAAGATGCTGATGCTGGGAAAGATTGAGGGCAGGAGGCGAAGGGGACGACAGAGAATGAGATGATTGGATGGCATCACCGACTCACTGGACATGGGTTTGGGTGGACACCAGGAGTTGGTGATGGACAGGGAGGCCTGGCGTGCTGTGGTTCATAGGGTCGCAAAGAGTTGGACACGACTGAGGGACTGAACTGAACTGAACTGAAGTCCGTTGCAAAATCATCTTTCCTGATGTTAAAATTCGGTGCATGTAGACATGGGACCAAAGATGGGCTTCAGGAGATCCATTGGTCATTGAAATTGTATATATAGCATATTGTCGTACTGGACTCTTTGCAATCCTATGGCCAGTAGCCTGCCAGGCTCCTCTGTCCATGTTCTCCAGGCAAGAATACTGGAGTGAGTTGCCATATCTCCCTACAGGGGAACTTCATGACCCGGGGATTGAACCCATTTTTCTTACATCTTCTGCATTGACTGCTTTTTTAATATTTAAGTTTTTAAGGGACTTTCCTGGTGGCTCAGTGGTAAAGAACCCGCCTGCCAATGCAGGACACTTGGCTTCAATCCCTGGGTCAGGAAAGAGCCCCTGGAGAAGGAAATGGCAACCCACTCCAGTATTCTTGCCTGGGAAATCACATGGACAGAGGAACCTGGCAGGCTATAGTCACATGGGATCACAAAACAGTCAGACACGACTTAGTGACTAAACAGCAACAATTTTTTAAGAGAAATGGATCTTGATTTTTCATTATATTCTCATAGCGATCTTATGATCAAAAAGTTAAAAGTCTTGTTTTTTTTTTCCCATAAAGACTGTATTTATTTTGCTTTATTACTCGTTAGCATCACTTGAACAACTTGAAAAGTACACTCTTTTCTACCTCATTTCATAACATCTGATCTGTTAGTATTATAGTGGGGTTCATAGATACTCTTCCTCCTCTTTATTTTTTTCCTTCGCTTCCTCTAATTATTGAAAACCTTCTATTTGTTCAGTGTACTAAGTGCTTTGCATACATTACCTCATCTAATTAGACTGACAGCTCTAGAAGGTTAAGTATATTTTGCTCAGGATAAACTAAGTGCCCTGCCTAAGGATTATAACCAGTAGACAGTAATGCCAAGGCCTGGGGCTAGAGCCAACCCTTCTACCTTTCCCTCTCGCCCCTCCTTAGCCCTCTTAATCTGGAAAATTTTGAATCGCTTGGAAGACATGTTTAGAAGTCGTGAACCTAGACATCTCTGCTCTAGGAGAATTAATTCCTCTCCCCTCAGTATATTATCAGTGGATTGTGATCAATATGAGGGTCTTTTCTTACTCAACTTTATATCCTTGATGCTTAGTATGATGCCTAAAAAAACAGATTTTCAAATTTCTTTTTTGTTAATTGAAATTTAATTGATTAATTTCAGCTTTGGTTATTTAGTAAGTATGACACTAAAGTTCTAGTAGCTGTGCCATTAACTCTCTGTGACCTTAACAATATAGTACTGTTTCCTCATTTATTAAAATTAATTTACTAATTAAAAAAAATTTATGTTAATATATACATTTTAGATCCAATTTATTTAGTTCTGGTTATTGTGATTATTTCATAAAGGAAATGTAGTCCTAATAGAAACTAAATTATATGGTAATACCATCAATTATTTTATTTAATAATGTAATTTGCTAACTTTTTTGCTTCTTTTCTGTCCTGTCCAGCATGTGAATTAGTAGATATTTGGTTGAATTTATTATTGCTTGGTTTAGTTTAAGTAAAGATAATTCAGTGATTTTGTTTAAATTTGTCAGCATGGAGAGGTATTCTTGTGTATTACTTTGCCCCAAGGTTGCTGTTGATATTCTGCTCATTTGTTTTGTTATGTTTTATACAATCCTTAAAACAGATGAGATATAAAACACTGTAAAATTTATCACAGTTGAAACTTTAGACCTTCTCTCAACCCATGGGGATTCATTTGGCAGGAGGCCATCAGAACCAGTTCTTTTTGATCCTTAGTTTCTAGTTTCCACTTTAATTGCTGCCAAAATCTGAGCACTTGGGAATTTAATTGCTCATTATATTTGTCACAGTGGTGTCACAGACCCAAATACAGACTGTTGCATGCACAATATTTATGGATATTAATTTGGCCTAAACGAGTATATTGGATTCCTTTTTTTTCTACATTGTAAAGTATAGCACATCTAGAAAGAAGTCAGTCAGTACTGTGTATGGACTTATGCCCCACTTTACTAGTAAACTATTATCTATCCAGTGCAGCATCTAAATTTAACAATGGACAACTAGAGGAAGACCTATTCAGAACTTTATTATATTCACTTTATTCAGTTTACTCTTTTGAAGCAGTCTGAGCGATTTGAGTCTAGCTTTGAGGACAGACTCCCTGGGTTCAAATCCCTATTTTATCACTTACTAGCTATATGACCTTAGGCAAGTTATCTTAATCTCCCTATACCTGTTTCCTCATTTGTAAAGTATACAGCTCAATGATTTTTGTGCAGATTAAAAGGGTAAAGTTCCTAGAAAAGTGTATAATACAGAGTAAGCCCTTCATGTTAGCTACTTTATGGCAACCCACTCCAGTACTCTTGCCTGGAAAGTCGCATGGATGGAGGAGCCTGGTAGGCTATAGTCCATGTGGTCGCTAAGAGTCAGACAAGACTGAGCGACTTCACTTTCACTTTCACTTTCATATGCCAAAAAAACTGTGACATTTACCCTGGTTGATGCTATGGATTTCCAGTTTCCTACTAATTAAGTAGAGATAACCTTTGCCTACTGTAGCAAATGGGATGTCTGGTCAGCACTAAATTCAATACTTGCATGTCCTTCCATTTTTCCTGTGTGTTCCCACTTACTTGCTCAATGGTGTTTAGGCTAATAGGCCTGGTTTTTGTCCCAGTGTTTTATTACTAATCACTGATTTTTCTCGTTCTTGTGCTTTCTGATCTGAAGAATAGTTTGTTTGTTTTCTCTGTGTGTCCCCTTTTCCTTTTAATATGCTTTTGCCTTTCCCTTCCTTATTTCCTACAAAACTGATGGCCCATCCTGCCTCTGCTGTGATGGTTGCAGCTTTCTCATGCATTTGTCTTGGTCAAAGGAAATTATAAAAAAGGCCCTTGAAAAATCGGAAATATCAGTCATCAACCATGGGCAAGGTAATTTTCAGAACTGTTTGAAAGGTTTTACATCCTGGAAAGTCCCTTATGCCTTACTTATGCCTGAAATTGTGTTCTGGGGTAAGCCTACACTTATATATAAAATTCCATTGAAACGGGAGGGAAGGGGGCAGGGTACAATGTTTGAAAGAATGACATAGCCATC
The DNA here is from genome assembly GCF_019320065.1 of Cervus canadensis. NCBI lineage: Eukaryota > Metazoa > Chordata > Mammalia > Artiodactyla > Cervidae > Cervus > Cervus canadensis. The sequence continues at coordinate 43,614,353 of NC_057387.1, forward strand.
AGTTCAGTTCAGTTCAGTCACTCAGTCGTGTCTGACTCTTTGCGACCCCATGAATCGCAGCATGCCAGGCCTCCCTGTCCATCACCAACTCCTGGAGTTTACTCCAACTCATGTCCATCGAGTTGGTGATGCCATCCAGCCATCTCATCCTCTGTCATCCCCTTCTCCTCCTGCCCCCAATCCCTCCCAGCATCAGGGTCTTTTCCAATGAGTAGTCATAGGACATGACAGAAACTGGTTAAAGCCAACTATATCCACCGTGGTGGTTATTTGGCTTCCAGTGTAGCTTGAGCCTCATTATATGCTCATTGTAATACATTAGCACGCTAAATGGCACATCCGTCAATGCCATGGCAGTTCTGAGACCAGCCGAAAAAGGTCAGAGAGTGGGCAGTGGCCCAGTTCCGGCAAATCCCTGCCCTTTCTTCAAAGTAGTTGGAATAATCCTCCCACTCATTAGCTAATGAAATTATTAAGCCTATAAGAACTAACCATGCTATATTTGGGGGCCCTCTTGCCTTCTGAGATGGCCCACACTGTCTGTGGAGTGTATTTCTCTCTAAATAAATCTGCTTCTTACCTATCACATTGTCTTTCACTGAATTCTTTCTGCAATGAGATATTAAGAACCTGAGTTTTATTAAAGCTTAAGACCAAGTGTGTGATCTCATTTAAAAGACTATGGGGTTCAAGTCCTGATCTGAGTTACAAGATTTTATCCTTGAGTAAACAACATATTAAGTTATTTGTTACTTAAAAATAGGTTTGTGATTTTTCTCAGGTACATACTTGTGTGCACTGGGCTGAGAATAGATTTTGATAGGAGGATGTTGGCTCCATTTTACTTACAGTTGTCCCTACTTTTATGAAAATGTAACTGATAGTGGACATGACAGTGAATCTCTTTGCCCCTCATTTAATGGCACTGATACTTAATTTACTTATGAAGAGAATGAATATATAAAGATGTTAGTTTCTTGAGATGTTAACTTGATTCTGGAAAAAGACTGACATATGTCTAAATTAGATTTAACCCTTGTATCTCTTCTTTTGTACTTTCATATATTGTTCGAAAAAAAAAAAAAAATCTTGGATTTGATTTCCTCAGGACTCAGAGGTACTTTTGGTGAAGGTAACAATTAGACTGTTTAAATGTTTATAGCATTCACTTATTTCCTCTTTTTTTGGGGGGGGGGTGCACAATAATCTTTGTACAGACTCAGGGATTGTGAAACAGTTCCTTCTTTGCATTTCTGGTATTTGTCACTCACTTTGGGTTCTCATTGTACTTCATGGCAAAATATGGCATTTTAACCACTTCCAGATAAAATCATTAAATTTGAGGCTTCTCTTCATTAAAATGAAGAAATACCTTCAGATGCTATGGAACACTTTCTCTGTCAGTCAACTCTGAGTTCTTTGGCTGTCCTCAATTCCTGGAGCCACAATGAGCTCAGTGGTGATACTTTAGGCTTTTGTGTCCAATTCTCTCTCTCTGTCTTCAACAGAGTGTTTTCTCCTATCTTTGTGGCTGGAAAAACTAAACAGTCAAGTAGGCTTTCCACTGTATTGTTTATGGTAGGAATAGGCCTTTAAGATCTCAAAATCTAGTAATTTTATTAGTTTCTTTTAAAATGTCCTTCATAAACTTGTTTCTCTGCAGCAGTGGTGGCCAAAATAAAGTTTAAAATTACAGTGAAGGTTGCAAAGAGGAGGAAGGTGATGAGGGATGTCAGGTCTAAAAGAAAAACAGACAAAACAGTATTTTTTCTTAATGCTCTTAACATACCACATAGAAAGGCAGCAAAGACTTTTTTTGTACTAACATCTAGACTCATTGGAGATTCTGAAGCCATCTACATAATTTTTAAAAATATAAGTCTGAAAAAGTAAAATTTCCACAAGAATTCTATTTTTGAATGGTTGTCTATACATAGATCTTACTGTGAATTGACCTTTTCCAAAAATTGATCAGATTAACGTTTACTTTTTTGGAATGATTTATAAATTCTGAGAAATGATAAAATCCTATTTTTTTTAATTTTTTACATTTTATTATACAGTTTTTCCCAAGGGACTGAGAAATGGATATTGAGGTGACAAGAGATTTTTGTGAACTATGTCTGTGTTTGCTTTTGATTCTAAGCTGCCGTGTCACATGCTTGTAGCAGGCTGCCTTAAAACATTTGTTATCTATGACTTGTTTGCCATGGATGTTATTGCTCTGGTCTAGGGAGTTACTTTCAATGGCTATATTGAGATCTTAAAATTCTCTCTTAATTACAGTAGTGCGACTTTCTAGCTTTTCCATTAGATTTAATGAGTAAATCTCAGATGTCCTATAGATAGCATGTCTTAAAGACAGTAACCTAACTGAAGAAAATTATTTTTAAATAAAGGGATTCAGATATAATTTTATTTGATTTCATTAATCCCTGTTGGTGAAATCAAAGTTTCTAAGATAGTCTTGAAAATCAACCATGCAAAACAAAAATACCTTGTCAAAGTACAAGATTTATTTCTGTTAAATGACTCCGTTTAGCAAACATATTTGTATATATGTGTGTGTGTTTATGTATATAAATATCCAAAGTAGGTGGTTTATTAAAAATACGACCATAACAATGAAATAGAAGTGTCTATTTCCACATCTGATTTATAAGCCACCTGTGGGGAAGTAACAGATGCAGTTTTCCATATTGAGTTGGTAAAGTTTTATTGATAGATGTTGCAAAACCTTTTTCAATTTAAGATTTAAATGTGAGACTCTTAGCAGTGATTCATTTAAATTGATGGTGTTTGGTTTCTGGAAAACCTGGAAAAAAATAAGTATAATCATATGACCACCAAGAAAACGTGCATTGTTTTCCATCAGTGGTTGAACTGGGAAACAACAAGAATGAGATTTAGAATCAGTTATCCTGAATTTGAGTATTAACTTTACCATAGTCATGCATTTTGAATATATTTAACATGAAAACAGTTTGAGTTAGATGGGAAATTATTTGGAATGAATAATCCAAGTTAATGAATATTAATATTTTTCTTAATACTTTTAAGCTTGTATTTCATTTTCATCCATCTATTCCTGTTTTATGTTTGTAATAGCATTAGCAAAGAAACAAATCAAACCAAAAAGGAATTAGCTAAATAAGTAATAGCACATGGATGCAATGGAATATTATGCAACTCTAAAAACTGTATCTTGAAGTCTGTTTAGAATCATGAGTAGATACTAGTCATCTGTTATTAAGTTTGAATATATGAAAGTTAAAAAAGTACACTGTAAATATTATATCCCTAGTAATTATGTTTGGGTCTTTTTATGTATTCACTTAAGTAGCATTCAAGTGGCATTATTTGAGTAGAAGTTGAACACAGTGGGTTAAATATAGGAAATATATGTAACTGATTTCATTACATGACTTTATTTTCTTTTACTGCTTTGTGTACATCCTTATACCTCTTTTGGGAGTGCAAGATTTTAAAAATAAAACTGATTGGAAACTTTGGACAATTTGAAATAGTAGAACTTTCATGAACTCATTGGCAAATAGAGGCAGAAATTTTATTTTGTCAAGGTCATATTTAATATAAAAAATACTAGAAAAGTAAAGTTCTGTCTTAAATTTCTTTTGTTGCTATCTATTATTTTGTTGTATTCTATTTTACGAAGCATATTCAATATAGAATATACAAATACTTCCAAAACTTTAAAAAAAATCTCTTGATTTTTTTATCTTGAAGTAAAAAAAATGTAAACATATAACAAAAACCTTGGGAAATATTGAAAACTATAAGTAAAAAAGATGTCCTTGTTTATTTAACATTTTGAGATAATCTGAGTTACTGTTTCATTGCTAGTCTTTTTTGGCTTTGCTTGTTTGTTTTCCATAATTGTGACTGTATCATACAACATATTCAGTTCAATAGTGTCTTTTTAAAAAAGGTACTCAATATCATACATTGACTATATCCACCTAAACAGCATTTGTAATTAATGCATAATATCCTTTAAATTTGAAGTCCTTTATTTAACTATTCTTTCATTATTAAATTTTAGAATCCTCCTCAGTATTTCACTGTCACAAAAATGCTGCGTTGAACACCTATAAATGTAGAACTTCTTAAAAATATTATTGTTCCCATAGAATATATGAAATGGCACTATAATCTGTACAGTTTAAAATTTACATCCCCTCCGCTTTTCTCCCTTGACTTTCAGTATTAGGCAAAAGATAGGAAAAGTTTGATTTCTAATTTAAAGGCCCAGACTATAAATTTTAGCTCATAAGTTCTGGGAGTGTTCTTCAAAGCCAAGCTAATTCAATAGTTAGGTTATTTATCTTTGCAATTATAGTCATATATGTGTTATTCTTTAAGACTATCACTGTATAGAGAAAAAGTCTGTAATTTAGTTAAGAAGGTATCAAAAGTTTATCAGGGTAAGTTATAGGAATTTGATCTTTATTATAGAATTTTAGTAAATAATAAAATGTTATTTCATTATTATTAGCTGATAGCTGACATTTACTATGTCAGATACTTTGAACTTCTTATCTACCTTTTTTTAAAACAGTAGTGATATACTGTTGCATTATGATTCCTTCACCAGAATTCAAACTATCTTCTAAAAGTGTCTTATTGCAGTATCACATATGGAAAAGTAAACAGATCCTAAGTATTCAGGTCCATGAATTTTCACAAAATGAATTGAACAGTGCCCTAGAAGACTCTTCTGCCTCTTGTAGTCACTATACACTGCTTTCCAACTGATTAGTTTTGCCCGTTTTTAAAATAACAGCTTTATTGATATATGCACACACCATAAGTTTCACTCTTAAAGTGTATATAAATCGGTGGTTTTTAGTATATTCAAAGTGTTGCACACTGATTGTCACTAATATCAAAACTTTCACGTCCCCGGAAAGAAACCTCATTACAATTAGCAGCAATTCCTTCCCTCTCAGCAGCCACTGGCAACCACTAATCTCCTTACTGTCTCTATGGATATTCCTATGCTGACATTTTATATAAATGAATTGATGCAATGTGGCCTTTTATGTCTGGCCTTTTCACTTAGCATAATGTTATTAAAGGTCATCATGTACCAGAACTTTACGTCTGAATAGAATATCATTATATTGGCATACCATATTTTTTATCCATTTATCCTTCTATTGACTTGAATTTTTTTTACTTTTTGTCTTCTGTTGTGAGTAATGCTGGCATGAACATGTGTGTGTGTGTGTGTGTGTATGGATGTATGTCTTGATTATTGTAGATTTATAGTGATTTTTGAAATTAGAAAGTATTAGTCCTTCAACTTTGCTCTTCTGATTTTAGGAAGATTTTGTCTATTCTTTGTTCTTAATATTCTGATAGGAATTTTAGGATCAGCTTATCAAAGTCTGCCAAAAAAAAAAAAGTCAGCAGGGATTTTGATAGGAATTGCATTAAATCTTTAGAGTAATTTAGGGAGTAGTACACCTTAACAATAGTAAGTCTTCTAATCCATGAACATAGGATGCCTTTCCATTGATTGTGGCCTTTAATTTTTTCATGATGTTTGCACTCCTCAGTACCCAAGTCTTAGGCTTTTTTTTTTTGTTGTTAAACATTCAGAAATATTTTATTCTTTTTATGTTCTTATAAATGGAATTATTTTCTTATTTTTGGAATATTCACTATAGGTTTGTTTATTTTTGAACTTTATGTAAGTGGAATAATTTTCCTGTGTGCTCTTTTGTATGTCATTTAATTTAATGCTTGTGAAATACATGCATGTTACTCCACATAGTCAGTTTGTTCATTCTCATTGCTGTGTATTTTCCATTGTGTTAATATAGCACAATTGATTTGTATGTCCCCTATTTATGTGCGTTTGACTTTTTTTTTTTTTTTCGCAGTTTTGGGAAATTTGGTAGTGCTACAATTAATATTCTTGTATATGACTTTAGGTGAACATATTATAATATATATTTGTTCTGGGTGTATTCCCAGACATGAATGTTCAGCTTTTGAAAGTGCAACCAAAGAGCTTTACAAAGTGGTTGTAACAATTTGCAGTTTAGTTTTTAAACTACAAAAGCACTTTTGTATCATCTATCTTTTTCATTTTAGACACTTCCAAAATGTGTGTAATATATCATTTTTAAAATTTGCATCTTTCTCATAATTAATGCTGTTGAGCATTTTAAAAAAAGATTAATTATTTGTATAGTCTCTGTTATATAGTGTCTATGTAAGTCTTTTGCCCATTTTACATTGAATTATCTGTTTTTTTCATATGTAAAGGAAGGCATTCTTTATTTATTATAGACATAAGTAATTAAAGCAGTGTGATATTGGCACAAGAATTGGAAATTAGACAGTTGACCATTATGGACTCCAGAAACAGATCCCATGTATACTGTATCTTACTTTATGGGAAAGATGAATTAAAGTGGGGGAAATGATGGTCTTTTCAGTCAATAGTACTGATCTAATTGCTGACCTATATGGTGTGATTTTGTTACATACTGTATACAAGTATCAATTCCAGATGAACTATTCATCTAAATGTGAAATGAAAATAATAGAACTTTGTGGAAAAAATATAAGAAAATATCTTTATAACCTTGAGGAAAATAAAAGATTTCTTAAATAGGACAAAAATAACACTAATCATAAACCTAAGTGATAATAAATTAGGCTTTTTAAGAATTATGAATGTATGATAACACATTTACAGGAGGCTTAGAAAATACAGAACAAAATTACATATAGTTCCACTATATATTACAACTAATTTTTAGGTAGCTAAAGTAAGATTTTTAATTGGAGTTTCAATATCAAACTCTCAAAAATTAATAGAATCAATATACAGAAAAGTAAAAGGATATGTGCTGGTTTAGTTGCTTAGTCGTGTCCGACTCTTGCGACCCCATGGCCTATAGCCTGCCAGGCTTCTCTGTCCATGGGATTCTCCAGGCAAGAATACTGGAGTGGGTTGCCATTTCCTTCTCCATAAAAGGATACAGTAGACTTAAAAAGCACCATGAACCAATTTGAGATCATTAAGATTTATATAATTTTAACACAACAGTAGGATACAAATTCTATTCAAGTTCCCATAGATTAAATATAGATGCTGGAACATATTCAGGGACATAAAAGAAGGACAAGGTGCAAAAATTTCATGGTGTAAAGGTATTGAAATCACACATAGTCTGTTCTTTTATCACCAGGGAATTATGTTAGAAATCAATACAAAAGATATTTGGAAATAACCCACATACTTTCAAGTACAATGTGACATTTACCAAGAGAGAGCTTTGGCTTAGCTGTTGAAACCCTCAATAAAGTTTGAAGACTGAAGAAACACAGAGCATGATTGCAGAAAAGAAAGCATTTAAATGAGAAATTAATATCAAAGATACTTTAAAAACCCATGTATTTGAAAATTAAATGTCTACTTTTAAGTGACATATGTATCTAAGAAGAAATTGGGCCTCTTTAAAAATAAGAAATTCTCTTTATGAAAAGATACTATTAAAAAGTGAAAAGAAGACACAGGGCAGGAGATATTTGCAACTTACATATCCATAGAAGGACTTCTATTCACAATTCAAGTGATTTTAGGTACAATTTTGTGAATTTTCAAGATTTTCATTAAAAACATGCCTCTGTGTTAAAAAGAATGTTCGCCATAATTTGGCCAATCTAAAAAAATCAAAGCATGGTCATATTGATATATATATATGAATAAATAAATGGGTTTTAAATCAACGAATACTTACACACTGAATATTGTTAATCTAAATTCTGTGTTTTTGTAAAATCCAGCATATTTATTTACAATTTAAACAGAGCACACTGATGTTTAAAATTATATTAGTTTTTCTTTCTTAAATTAACTAAAATGTTAAGTCCACTTATTTTATTACCTAAGTACTACTAAATTATAATATATGAAATATAATGTGCCAAAAGATTCATATGGATGCACATTTTAGGCTAAAATTTAATCTTGTACATTATGTTCTCATAACTTATTAGGATCGTGTGAGATTAAGTTAGTTTTACATATAAAAATATTATTAAAATTTTTAAAAGTCTGTTAAAAAATTCAGTCCAGTATTACTAAGAGCCTGATACAGTGTCACTTGATTTTAATGACTGGACTTATTTATTTTTAAATATTTATACATATGTATATTTGTAAACAGTTTATATATGTGTTATTTAAAGATCCAATTAAAAAATTTTTGATTTCAAGATGTTTGAACTTTATTATTATATTATGCTTGGGCTTTATCTTTCTGTTTTCAGTAAATACTAATTTTTTTAGAACTGAGTATTTATCATATCCAGTTTAATATCATTTCAAACTTTATTGGCTTTCTTTTGAATTCCAGTTGGCTTTGATATACTTAGATTATTTTAGAGAACTAATTTTTTAACTTCAAAACTCTAGAAGTTGTACTACTTTTATGTAATATTCATTTCTCCTATTTATCCAATTTTCGAAAATTGATAAGATGAATTCTGTGACAGCTGTATCATAAGACGTTTTTATTTTGTTACTGTTGAATTCACACTGTCAATTTTAATGAATCCTATCCAATTAAAGTGGTGTACGTATTTTTTGAGTCTGTAATCAATATAATCAATTATGTTTTTACATAATTGCATAGATATAATTTTATCTCAGGATGTTGGAGGATTAATGCGTTTTTCTAATATGTTACAGAATTGCGAGAAGCTGGAGAATAATTTTGATGACATCAAGCACACGACTCTTGGTGAGCGAGGAGCTCTCCGAGAAGCAATGAGGTAAGTCTGAGTCACCATGGCAACAGTCACAGATGTGGTAAAGAAAAAGTCATTCTTCATTATTGGGGGAACAAATGAGTTCATTGCCACCATTCAGCTCTGTTCTCTAAGGTATTAATTTGTCAGTGGAGAGACTTCCCTTGAGGCTCTACTTTGGTTTTGAAGCTGCATAAATGTTAAGCCTCAGTGCACAGTAAAAAATGTAAATGTTTAATTTGTTACTTAAAATGCTTAAGGGGTGTCTTGTTTTATATTTATACTAAACTGTGTGATTGAATTGAAATATTGTTCATCTGCATTCTGCTTGTATAAAAAAATAAATAGTACAATGGTGTTTTAACTGAGTAGAATTTTCTCCTAATTAATATTTAATTAAAAAAGAGGTACTTAAAATTTCATATTCTATTAGATTTTATAGGATTATACCATAGTATTTTTAAACCGATGTATAATTTTATACTGTTATAAAGCATACAGATTAACTTTTTTCAAATACAACAGTCTGTAATGAACCTGATATTTTTTTCTTTTTAACATTCCTATTTCTGAATGTTTTCCTGAAATCTCCCCAAACTTAATACCTTTTTAATAACTTTTAGGAAGCAGTCTTTAAATCCATCTGATCAGAATCAATGAAGGCTTTTACTAGACATTGAAAATGTGTGAAGAATAAAACTTAGCATCCTTACAACTGGAGAAACGACAGCAAATGATGTTAATCTTAAAAGTTCTGAGCTTGAATCTTGGAGTGGAATAATTTCCACTGCAAGATTTCTATATATTTGTATAGAAATAATATATTTACTTTGATTTAGCCTATGAAACTAAAATTGATTTTTAAAATATATCTCCTCCTATCAATGCTCATTATATTAGGGGCTTAACTCAAGGCAAAAGAAAATATTTTAAATAGCAGAAAGGATAAAACCTGTGAAACTCCCTAGAATGGTAGTTCGGGTACAGTTTTGTTATTGCTGGCACACAGCTACCATATACTTTAGTCTAGAAGCTGCTCTCATTTACTGACCTCCCTTTTACCACGCAAGCAGCAGGGGAAAGTAATTAAATTTAATAGAAGCTGCCCTCATTTTGAAGCCACTTCTATTTAAAACCACAGGGGGAGGTAATTAAATTTAATGGAAACAGTAGCTTCTACACAAAGATACATGGTACTTCTATATAGATGATTATGATGTCACAAAAAGAGGAATAATATATTACTAGTACTGAGAAATTACCAGCTGGAGCAAGTGAGCCTATTTTATTGTTAATGTCTTTACTAATAAAAAAGGGGGAAAAATAAAACTGAGTTCACAATAGAGAATTTGTATGTATATAGAATGTAGTTGGATATTCTAAGAAAGTTAAAGTTATTGAAAATAATAGTAATTTAAAAATGAAGAGTAAATACATGTGGAAAAGGCCAAGGCAGGAGTTGTGACCGAACTGCTGGTTTTCAATATATTCTTTATCCTCTATCTAAAAGTACCTCAGGTATACATTGAAAATATCATTTTTATAAATATTTATTATAATAACTTTGAATATAATAAACATAGCATCAGTATTTATTTAGAACATTACAGTTATTCTGTGTTTTTATTTCTGTTCAGTTTGAAGTAAGCACACAGACCCACAGGAAGACAAAGAGAATGCCAATTCTGAAGCTTTGAATAAAAGGCCAAAAACAGAAAAAATTGAAAAGGGGCAATGTGAATGAAAAATGGATGTGAGTGAGGGAAATACAATGAACAAGGAAAGGACATGTAATTAGTGCAGAAAATTTGTCATCAAGGAAAGAAAAACAGAAGGAATTATGGGAGAACTGCATTTGAAGAGATGATTAAATTCTGCCAAATTTTGTAATACTTGTCATTTTAGGAAATACCAGGATATTCTGCTTTTTGAAAAGTAGAGATGAACTAATGAGAAAAGCAAGTATTACCTGATTGGAGTAACCTCTCAACCACCCAGGCTATGAGATAAAGCAGTAGTCTAGATGAGTCAGTATTTAATTATATGGCTGTGTAACGTATTTTATTTACATAGGCAGCATATTTTACACACACACACACACACATACACTCACGCTTATAATGTTTAGATTCGCTAAGCAAAATTAAATAATCTAGTTACCAAAAACATTCAATAATATAGCATACTGTGGACTTAGCACTTTACAAAAAATTTTTGGGTTTTGCCTTTAAAAAATCCAGCAGGAGCTCATTCTTTATATGGGAAGGTTATGGAAGCATATAAACAAAAAGTTATAATGTTATGCGACAAATAGAATATGAGGAGAATGCATCGAGGGGCAAAAATTAATTGTTCTCTCATCTGTGATCACTTTTGTCTGACATGAAGGGTGTCAAACCAAACAAAATCATGGAAAAGGTAAGAAACTTGATCTAGGCCTTGAAGATGACCAAGTTTGTAGCTAGAGGGAAAAGTGTTGAGCAGAGGCACTGAGCTGCAGGTGCAAGATGTATTTTAAGAACAGTAAAGTGGTCTGATGTAAAGCAAATTTTTTTTGAGCTTTTTTGAATATGTTTTCCTGCAACACTCACATAGGCAGCAGTATTTGGTCAGTAATGTCTCTCCTTACGTGTCAGGAATCCTTGGGTATAAATAAAGCAGGTACAAGTTTGGCAGGATTGATGGGAACGATTTAGAATTTCAGAGTGTGAGTCGGGGGAGCCACTGGGAAACAAGTATGAATAATTTGGCAAAAATTTCAGTTACCTCAGGGGCTGGCCTCAGGAGGCTGGTTGGAAATGTGTTTGTTGCCATATCCTGGAAGTCAGGCTTCCCTGATGGCTCAGGCGGTAAAGCGTCTGTCTGCAGTGCTAGAGACCCAGGTTCAATCCCTGGGTTGGGAAGATCCCCTGGAGAAGGAAATGGCAACCCACTGCAGTACTCTTGGCTGGAAAATCCCATGGACAGAGGAGCCTGGTAGGCCACAGTCCATGGGGCAGCAAAGAGTCAGACATGGCTGTGACTTCACTTTCACTTTCACTTTAGAGATCAGTTACATAGAGTCTAGCTTGCCAGGATAGATGCTTTAAATTACTTCAGGGCAAAATTGTGGTTTTGGGCTTCCTAGGAGAAGGCAATGGCAACCCACTCCAGTACTCTTGCCTGGAAAATCCCATGGACGGAGGAGCCTGGTAGGCTGTGGTCCATGGGGTCGCAAAGAGTCGGGCATGACTGAGCGACTTCACTTTCCCTTTTCACTTTCATGCATTGGAGAAGGAAATGGCAACCCACTCCAGTGTTCTTGCCTGGAGGGCTGCCACCTATGGGGTCGCACAGAGTCAGACACGACGGAAGTGACTTAGCAGCAGCAGCAGCAGCAGCAGGTAGCTCAGTGGTAAAGTATCTGCCTGCCAGTGCAGGAGACTCAGGAGACATGGGTCCGATCCCTGGGTTGGGAATATCCCTTAGAGGAGGAAATGGTAACCCACCTCAGTGTTCTTGCATGGGACATCCTGTGGACAGAGGAGCCCGATGGGCTACAGTTCATGTGGTCGCCAAGAGTCACACACAGCAGCAGCAGATTGTGGCTTTTAACAAAGGAGGTGACAAGATTAAAAAGTATGAAGATTATTTTACAGCCTTTCAGAATTTGAATAGGATAAGAAAATACAATGTGGGGATAGAGTCAATCATTCATTATTTAATTAACATTTATTGGGCCTCAGTAATATATCAGATAATGGGGTTACAGATATAAATTAGAGAGTCTCTGCCCCCAAGGAACTAACGGCCTAGCTGGGAAGACAGATACAAAAGTCAAATGCTTGATGTGAAGACCCAGAACCCCAGTACTTGAGTTGTTTCCCTGTAGCCAAAATTCCGTGGCAGTTTTCCTCTTGGCCCAGTGGTATGGCATAGCTTGGCTGTGGAGCATTCTTTTTTTTTTTCACTAACTTTACGTCTGCAGCAGCCCTTGGCAGGCTCTGAGCACCTACAATGGTACCCTCCTTCCGAGTGTGTCTATCCTGGAGATGTTGGAGCAAAACTGGACTGTATGTGAAGCTTGACATCTTGTAGCTGCTGTGCTCAGGTATTATTGAATAGCCCCTTGTTTAAGGTTCTGCTACTTACGAGCTCAGAACAAAAAAGAGAGGTCTCTGCCCTCAGTCAATACTCTGTCACCTTATCCAATCCTCTCAGTGGCCAGTCTTTGCCATGCAGTCTTGGACCAGTTCTTTCATCAGTGTCCCAGCTAAGCAATTTTTGAGGACCACTCCTGGACTTCTTTCTGGTTCCAGATGTGAGGATCGAATCCTGGGTGCGAGGACCTATGGCCGACTATTTAAAAAGCATAAGGGGCTACAGTCTAGGTTTTAGATTAGGTTTTAACTCATACTCAGAATGGGAAAAAATAATTTAAAAGCTTGTTTTGGCAGCAAAGTAGAGGGACAGTGAAGAGGGTGAGAGAGAGCAATCAATGACATGACTAATATAAAGGTAGAAGGGGGTAGCAGTTCACAGACAGGGAGTGTCCGAGAAACTTAGAAATATTTAGAAGGTAGATCTGATGAAACTTTGTGATTTAACAGCCACAAAACCCAGAAACTTGGTTTAATCAGTGTTGTTCTGTTTACAACCTTTTAAAGTTTTCTTATGCTTTTAGAATAAAGTCTCGTTTACTTGAGTATCCTACTAGATAGTAGAGCCCATGAGGGTAGGAGAATTGCTGTTTTGCCCTCCTTTTTATTCTTAGCCTTACCATAGTATTAGTATATAGTAGGTACTTAAAAATTGTTTGTTGAATTTTTTATAAAGATTAAAAGTAAGAATAAGGATATTTATCAAGGGCAAGTTCAAAAAAGTTTTTTGATTTTGTATTCACTTGTTTTTTTTTTCCCCTTCCAGTTTTATTGAGTTATACTTTACATGTAGAACTGTATATGTTTAAACTCAAATGTTTTTGAGTATTTGGATATACATTAATTGAGACAGGGAGAGAGAAAAGAAGGATAAAGTAAGATGATTTTGTTTTTCAGATGAATTTGAGATAGCTGTGAAAAACCCACGTGTACATGTGCAGTAGGCAAGAGAAGAGACAGCTCTGCAACTCAGGAAAAAGGCTAGAGGTTGAGGACTGGGATTTGTTAATATTTTTATATTTGCAGCCATCGGAAAGCGTCTGATTTCCAACAGTAGTGCATGGAATCAGAAATGAGGCAAATCTAACCAGATGCCTAATGAAATACTTGGTTTAGGAAAATGTTTCAGAGAGAAATGTATTTTCAGATTTAAAAATTTTAAATAACCTTCTCCTATAATGTGATGTGCCTGAGACACAAAGGATGGTGGCATTCTTGCCCCATGTTCTGTGGCTCATGGATACATCTAGAGCAGTGCCACTCAGTAGAACTTTCTGCTAATTGGAGTAAAAGACTGCCTCAGTTAAAAAATACCGACTGTTCATTTTGACCGCCACTGACCCTGTGTGGTTACTGAGCACTTGAACCATGGCTAGTGTAACTGAAGAACTGAAAATGCAGTTTAATTTAATTTCTGTTAATTTAAATGTAAATTGTTGCATGTGGTTAGTGGCTCTGGTTTGGACAGCATTGCCCTGGAAGAATGTTTTTTGTGTTGCTAACATGACATTCCTCTTCCTCTCACTGATGAAATTCTCACCAAAGGAGAGTCTAGGGAAAGGCTAGACCATGTTCACACATATCACACATATACATCACACACACTCTCTCTCAAAAAATGAAGAGTAAAAGTAGATCCAGAAAACAGTAATGGATATAAAACCCAAATTAACAAATAAGATGAGGAGACAAGGTGACTCATTCTCTGAAGGCATGATTTGTATGTTATGTAGACATCTCTATAGAATTAACAACAAAACACTCTAGAAATTCATAAAAGATTTAGTAAGGTGGTCAGTTTTAAGATAAAGATGGAAATTTGTGACATTTTTCTGTGTATTACCTATTCTATGAAGATCGTATGAGGTAGTTATATTAGACCACCCCAATCATCCAGGACAAGTTGAATCACTCAGCAGATGGTAGAAGAGGCAGTTATTTGGCTGTTTAGAAAAATAAATCACCTTATATTTTCACCTCATGGCTAACTGCTAAAGGAATTTTCATGTATATTAAAGAGCTAAAGGAAATAAATGAGATAGCCAAAATCCAATGAACTATGTGAGAGACTATCTCAGAGGTTTGGATGGGAAAAGAAATAATAATCTAAAAAGTTGGGAAATAACTGAGCTTTGATTACATTAAAAGAACTTCTATAGCTGGAAAAATACAAAAATTTAAAGACATCAGTGTTCTGTATTGCCAAGTGTGTAAGAGATTCAAAAAGATTTAGGAGATCAGTGCTTAATTGGCAGAGTATGATTAATAAACCCTTAAAATAATCAACTCTAATGACAAGCAAAATATAAATTGCATTTAAAAGTACTAATTTCTTGGTTATTGACATTACTGCAGTTCAGTGCAGATGAGATTTTGAGTGCTTGAGATGGATAAGAGTCATTGTCCCATTCTCAGAGCTCAGAAAGAGTTGAAATTACCTGTGCATTTAAGGAAAGGAGTGCACCGATAAGTAATAAGAACCTTGAAACAAGCATCCCCCTTTTCATATAAATTTAACTTTGTGAAATATGCTATGCACAAGACATAGAAATTATGGGCAATCCGAAACTATTCCTCAAACTATAACTGTAAACAAATTGAGCTGAACCTAATTGTCTTCTATTGAGGAAATAAATAAGAAAATGCAGAAAATGAAGTTCCTAGAATATATTCATATATATGATATATCATAAATTATATACATAGTGGTAAATTGTGGCATATTTAGTTATATCTGGAAATTAAAATGATCTTTAGCAGAGTGATTTTTAGTGACCCAAGAATCCTCATGTTAATGTTTAATGAAAAATGCCAGGAAACAAAATTGGATGTAGCACATGACCTTCATTGAATATTAAAAAAATGAAGAGAAAAAATTGGAGTCAACATAGTAAAATAGCTACTGTGTCTGGGTGGTGGGCTTACATTTTTTTCGGGTATATAGCTTTCTGTTCTGAGTTTTGTATAATCAGAGCATATTATGAATGTTTTAGAAAAATAATGAAGAAATGAAAAATTAAAAGAATAAAATAAGATGCAAATACTGGAATAAGTGGCAAAAATCAGATTTTAGACTCCAAAACTTGATTTTAGATAAAGGCATGTTTTAAGTCTTACTTTTTTGTAAGGTAAGATTAAAATAGAACTGATATGAAGAAAATAATAATGCAGAAGAGAATGCTTTGTAATTTATGAATCATTTAGAAAATGAAGATACAAAGTACTGTAATGTTTGTATACATCATTTCCATTTAATGGTGGATAGTGCTTATTTCAAAGAAAGTATATGTTGTACATAATGGAATTGACTGGAAAACTTCAGTGTGGTTTTATAATGTAGAATACTGTGCTAAGTAAGTTGCTTCCCTGTGCAGCGTATGGTCCCTATGAACCATAGCCTGCCAGGCTCGTCTGTCCATGGGGTTCTCCAAGAAAGAATACTGGAGCGAGTTGCCATGCTCTCCTGCAGGGGGTCTTCTCAACTCAGGGACTGAACCCTGGTCTCTTCCGTCTCCTGCATTAAGAGGCGAGTCAGTGCAGGAGACAGCACCACCTGGGAAACCCATAGAATGGAGACCACCACCAGAGGGAATATTTTTTGTCTAACTTAGCGAGTCCATTGTAGTTTCATGGCTGTGTGGAAATATTGTACAGGATTTTTAAAAATGATGACATAAAAATTTTTTAAATATAGAAAAAATGTATGATCTCTAAGTGAAATCTCTATAGTATGATAATAGTTGATTTAGAGGTGAAATTCTCAATTTTTTCATCATTTTTTCCCTTATCTTGTTCAATCAATTCTCTTATCATGCCAAAATGATTTGATTTCTATATTATAATATTTTACACCAGTCTTAGCTCCTGTAATAAATTCTAAATATGAAGGGGAAAAGTGGGAATTTTTAAAAAACAATATGTCTCTTTGTCCTCTTTTTATTTCCTGAGGCAGCAGTGGGCATGATTAGTAGAAATAAGAAATTGGAAAGCATTTGAAGTTGAGGAACTTGAGAAAATGGAGTGTCAAAATCTGAAAGAAAAGGTACATATAGAATATAGCTCATTAGAAAAAATGTTAAAAAGTGTATGAAGCTTTCTGACAATGACTTAATACACAAAAATATAGATTGGTGAGATCTATGGCTATACCTCTATGGAGAATATAAATTAAATTTTAGAGTACAGACATTGCCAATTAGGGGTTAGTATTTTATTTGCTGAGACAAACATATTCAGTGAGAGCTATTACATTTTGATCATTATGATAGAGATGAACTACCAGGGCATTGTATCTCTGAAATCTATTCCTTTTTGCTTAGCTTTGTCACGTGTTAGGAATTCTGTCACTAGATGGTGACGTTGAGTTGCACGGTTTATGTTCTTGCCTTTTTTTCTGGTGTCTGTAATAGTAATTGTAGGTATACTTATGTATCCAGAGTTAAAACTGAAAGTATAACTATATAAATTAGGAGAATAATTTTAAGAGATACATTCTAAACATCATTTAAGTCAAAAGGTAAAAATCCTTTAGAGCTATTGCTTTACTTGAGACTCATAGACTTTGAGAGGTAGAAAGAATATAGATAGCAATCTAAACTTTTCATTGACAGAGTGAGGTCTGAAGAGAGATTCAAAGACATTAAAAAGATGTATTTTTCAGTTTTTCCCTTCTATATGTATTAGTTTATAAATAACAACTTTAATTTAATTCCCTGGCTAATATTTAGTGGTACTGAGGCTGTTTGCCATCTGATCTAAGGGTTGTGTTACTCCTGGTACCTCGATATTGTTTTAGTTTCTTATTGTTTTATTTACATTAATTTTACACTCCTTGCTAAGCATAATGATCAAGCTACACTATTTCTTTAACTGGTATTTCTAAATGAATTGGAGTAAAAGACCATCTGATTACTGGAGTAATTTTGTCCATCTGAATAAGATTTGAAGATAATGTTAAAAGGAGACCAAGCAGTCAATCCTAGAGGAAATAAACCATGAATATTCATTGGAAGGACTGATGTTGAAGCTGAATCTCCAATATTTTGGCTACCTGATGCGAAGAGCTGACTCATTGGAAAAGCCCCTGATACTGGGAAAGATTGAGGGAAAGAGGAGAAGGGGGCGGTGGAGGATGAGATGGTTAGATGGCATCACAAACTAAGGACATTATTTTGAGCAAACTCTGGGAAATAGAACAGTAAGGACTGTGCCTGCAGTGCGGAAGACCTGGGTTCAATCCGTGTGTTGGGAAGATCCTCTGGAGGAGGGCATGGCACCCCCCTCCTGTCTTTTTGACTGGAAAATTCCCATGGACAAGAGGAGCCTGGCGGGTTACAGTCCACGGGGTCACAAAGAGTCAGACACGACTGAATGACTAAGCAGCGCTGGGAGGTAGTAAAGGACAGGGAAGCCTGGAGTGATGCAGTGCATGGGATCACAAAAAGTTGGACACAATTTAGTGACTGAATAACAGCAATAACTTAACCTTACACTTGCAGATAAGTAGGCATGCGTGTATGTGTACATATATTGCATATGTGTACATATATTGTATATGTGTAAATGTGTGTATATATATATATATATATATGTTCATGTATATGTACTCTATCTCCGTTACTTTCAGTTTTAATTTCTCTTTCCAAATCTTCCTATCTCAGTCAAGAAAACCTTGCAGTGTGATTGCATTTGAAATTTGGAGATCCCTTTGCTTTTAAGATACATCTATTAGAATTACAGTTGTATGCACAGCAAGCCTTCAATGAAATTCTTCTATGATGGTAAAAAGAAAACAGGAGCGGGGGAAGAGCAGGCAGCCTAAATGTTTATTAATAGTGAATTGAATGAGCAGTTTAGAAAACAAAAGTAAGGCATGAGAAAATTTGAAGTGGCGTTGAAGAAAAATATAAAATAAAATGAGAAATAATTAAATTATTAAAATACTTCTCATACAATCAACAGATTGTTTAATGGTATGAAAAGTAAACACAAATTGTTTAAAATCCTGAATACATTATATCATGGTATCAGTGGCTACATATGATTTAGTATCAGTAACGTATTTTTGTTTTCAAAGTTTTCAAAAATAGACATAATCATAAAGGCCCTTGTATGTATGTATGTTTTAACTACATGCAAAGTTTGACCTGTGAAACTGGATGCAGAGGCAGTGTGTAAACTTTCTATTTTAATCCTATTTCTCGATCCTGTCGTAATTATAGTTGTCTAAGTTTTTTTCCACTAAGTGGTAAATCTTGTCTAATTATCATTTCTGTTAGAGAGAGGCACGCACTCTAATATGCACATAGTAGATTTTGTAAAATATGAAGACAAAAGCATACCATCATTTTTTCTAGATAATGGTGATGCAACTACTTTGATAAGCATTATTGAAATGAGGCTTAAATAATGTAAGTTAGGCATTAGAAATATGATTAATTGCATAAAAATATATGTAATTAATTGAATTTTATTATACAATGTAATTAAGTTAATGTAATTTGTGTAATATGAATGTAATGTATACACACACTTTACACATATGTGTGCAAATGTGCACATGTGCATGCACACTCACACATACATTTGATATTATCTGTTTACTGTACAACTTAAGAATGTTACTTTCATTCTCTCCAGGAATGAGTAAAAGCAAGATTTGTCATTTACTTTTAGATGAGGCAAATATAATTTAATTTTTTCACCATTCATGGGAACTAGAAGGAATGTTCTGTATTAATTTTCACTAATGTTTAATAAATCAAATATATGCTAAATATTAATACTGCGGATTATTTATGGATTTGGTAGCAATTGGGATATATGAATTAGGAACTATGTTGATTTGCAATATTTTTCTCTACCTTGAACTTAGAACTTGAATGTGAGAAATACTGATTATGTACTTATCAATTATGAATTTTGTGAAACAGCAGCACAAATAAATCAGGCATGGATTAATACAATTATATATTTATAAAATGCATTATAAAAAAAAATAATAAAATGCATTATAATGTTAGTCTGAGCAGTGGTTCTTTCAACCTAGTGCCTACTATGTACTAGGCAATAGTTACGTAAAAAGAATATTTATAGAAAAAAATCAAATTAGTATTTTAACTGCTATTTTATGACAACTTGGTACATTTAGAATAATAAGACCCAAACAAATATATATTATTAGTATATTCAGTATTACTATTTATAACAACTTTAGCAACAACATAAATAAATAGTACTTAACTAAGGTAAAAAAATTGCATTTTTCCCTTAGTAGTAAAAGATTATGTGCTAAAAATTGGAAAGAAAGGATATAGCTTTTGTTTTGCTGCCAAAGAAAAGTACAGAGCCAAGTCTTACTCTAGAATGTGTACCATTTTAGATCCAGACTTTGAATTAGCAGTTAATAGCTAAAATTATTTAGGAGATAAAAATTGGTACTGTGAGGATTAGCTTTAATTTTAAGTATCCATAATTGAAGTGCTACATTATGATTTTAATGTTATGATAATCTTGTTAACAAGCTGTTGTGTATATACTATCATATTTTAATGTAGTTGCAAAGCTTAAGTAAACCATAAAGTAAATTGCTTTTTGAATCAGGCTTTTACAAGGGGAAAATTAGTGGTTTACATGCTTTGAATACATATTTTGTAATTATAGTTGGCATTTTCTACAACTTAAGAAGAATAATAGAATGGGTTTATAGATAATTCATTATTGTTTATAAATACATTGGTTTATTTTGTTATTGCTATTTCTAATTAATTTGGGCTCATCACACAGTAGCTGATTCTATATTTTTTCTGTATCAGTCTCCTCTTCTAGAGGACATACGTTGCATTTAGTTTTTCTGCTTACTATTTCTCAATTTATCAGCACATTACATTTAAAAGAAAATTTCTGCCTTTCTTATCTATTATTTCTCCAGATTATTATGTGTGTGTGTTAGTTGCTATTGTGTCTGACTCTGTGATCCCATGGACTGTAGCCTGCCAGGCTCCTATGTCCAAATTCTCCAGACAGTTGTCTGGAGTGGGTTGCCATTCCCTTCTCCAGGGGAACTTCCAAACCCAGGGATTGAACCTGGGTCTCCTGCATTGCAGGCATATTCTTTTACCATCTGAGCCACCAGGGAAGCCCTAGATTATTATCATATATACTAAATTCCATCCATTAGGGGTGTTTATGTTGATTTTATTTTTTAAGGGGGCTAGGAAGTATCCCATTTTGACAGTGAAGATAGCTAGTAAGTTAGATTTACTTTTCTGAGTTTGTTGCTTCGGTTAACAGAACATGATATTTGATAGCCTAAAGCAGAAGTAAGCAAACAGTTCATGTAGAAGTCCAGATAGTAAATACCTTCAGCATTTCTAGGTCAAATGGTCTCTGTCAGAACCACTCAGTTATGCTGATACACTGCATTTGCAGCCACATAGACAATATGTCAGCTGACGGGTGTGGCTACATTGGTGTGGCTGTGTTCTAATGAAATTTTATTTACAGAAATTGGCAGCCAGCTGGACCTGTCCCATGGTTCATAGTTTACCAAACCCTGGTTAAGAGCAAACTTGACATAGATCAATTAAATTAATATCAAAGAATTGTTTGGTATATATGTGATGAATTTGTGATTTTCTCTGGTAGACTATTACTAAAAACACTATGAAGCTCTTCCAGTTTTATTAATAAGCACTACTTAGAACATTTACTGAGGTGTCATATTTCCCAATTTCTGAACTGTTCCTTGAAATTGAATAAATTACATTTCCTGATTACTCTTGCAAGTAAACAAGCATGATTAAGAATTAAATTGCCAATCGCAATTATAAAATCACCAATATGCAGTCAACAGGAGGTGTTGGTATCAATGCCACTGAATCAGTTAGCATCAATTTGTTATGTTTGTTGTTGAAGAACCATGTACATTATAAAACGGTATGATGTTACTGTCCAGTTTGATACTAGTTAACCACAGCATGGTACCAATGAAAATACAACATGGTGATAGTTTAGTTAGCAGCTATTCTTATAAATGGGTGAAGAATCGTGGCATCTACTAAAGTACATACGTGATATTTGATATTTATTGGAAAATATTCATTTTGATGTGTTTTTGGTCTATTTAACTCCTTTATAAAGTTTTCTACCCATGGAACTATCTGAGGAACTGCCTCTATTTCAAAATTTAATATCAACATTTATTTAATAAATCAGTGAATAATGAATAAATAATGAATACATATTTTTCTTCTCATGCACAAAGATTCAGTGAGATGTCATATGGGATTTCTGAATTGTTTTTTTAAAAAATGCTCCTGATGCTTAAAGTTCAATCTTTCTAATATCTTTTAAGAAACCTCCTAGGAAATTTAGTTAATTTAGTACATGTCCTAACTTTTAGCCCTATAGTTCTCTCCCATTTTAAGGGCCATTACTTTGACTAGCAAATAGAAAAAATAGTAGTAATCATTTTATTTAGAAGCCTTCTCTAACATCAACTTCCATCAAGTTTTAGTGGAAATGGGTATTAGTCATTGGACCACAGAGGTGATAAAAGTCAATATCAGTGCTGTGTTTACAAACCAATTATTTTGCCAGTATCTCCCTCTATCTTTGAGGAGAGTTTAGAATAATCTTTTTTTTTTTTTTAGATGGGTAAGAAAAATGATTTACAATAAGGTTAAATTACTTACTGGTATTATATTTGTCATTGTCACATTTTTCCTCTATATTTCATTTCTTCCTTCATTCCCTTAGATGTTGTTTATAATTTCATATTCTGTGAGGAAATATTGCTTCAGACATTTCTCACCCAGGGCTAAGAATTGTGTTGAAATTTAAACAGTTTGGATGAAAAAGCTTTTTGAGGAATTGGATTTCTTCTTTTTGAGATTGAAACAAGGATAAGAAAATTTTTCATTGTAAAGAAATAAATTACTAGTTTTGACATATGATTATAATGAAATGATTTCATATGAACAGAGTATATTAAATAATTTAAAAAGCATTGGTTAGCAAGTTTGAACCAGTTAGAACCATTAATTGAAACCTGAAATCATTCCTTAGAGTGGGTCATTCTACTAAAATGAAAGTCTATTTTTATTTGGTAGTAATTCAAAACTTGTTCTGCAATTTATATTTCTTTAGAGTTATTCTGCTTATTTGAAATTTTAGAGTATTGATTGTTCTTTTAGTACTCCACCAAAATATTTGTTTGCTTTTAAGGGTTATGATAAATATTTTTGTCACATATATTTCTATAGATGATACAGTTATTCCAAAAGATATTTTGACTATATAAATACAAATACATACTATTTCTAATTTATAGCTAAATGAGCAAACTAAGATTATCTAAACATGCTAAATTATTAAATGCCTCTGATTAGTTTTTTGTCTGCTGATATATAACAACAAATACATTTTAATTATGCATAGAAATAGTATATTTACACAAATTTCTAAACAGTCTATTTAGGCCATGAATAAATTCCTTAAGCTAAGTTTTATATTTTATATTTTTGTAAGTATGTAACATGGTAGATTATTTGGATTTGACTCAATCCACGATGATCTGTTAATGTTAGAGTACTCATGTTTTAAAATGGACTTTGGAAAGAAACCCTCAAATTTTGAAAACATATAGACGTTAAACACACACACTATATATGTATATGTACACAACACACACACACACGCAGAGCCACACTCACCTGTTCCTTGTAGCATAATTCAAACTGAATATCTTTGAAAGTCTTATCACATTATAGGTTTATGTTGTGCTCAGAAGTGCTAGTAGTTATTATGTATGTTTTAAAACAAAAGTAGACAACCTTTTTCTGTTCTTTGCTATTCAAATTAATTTAATTATGGGGCCTGTCAAATACCCAGTGTGGGCTGGGTGCCAGAGTTGAGGGGAGAACAACACTCAATCTCTGCTTTCAGAGGATAGTATCTGGAGGTAGCTCTCCTGGTAAAAGAGCTGGCTTTTCTAAAGTGTTTACATAGACTCCAGTGATATACATAAAAATTTGGTAAACGATTAGCATGTACTTATTAATTTTAAAATCATGAGAGAAGATTAAATGATGAGGAGCAAGCTGCTGCTGCTGCTAAGTTGCTTCAGTCATGTCCGACTCTGTGCGACCCCACAGACAGCCCACCAGGCTCCTCTGTCCACAGGATTCTCTAGGCAAGAATACTGGAGTGGGTTGCCATTTCCTTCTGCCGATGAGGAGCAAGAGGTGGAGCTAAAAACCTAGAAATAGTCACAGTACGAGGTTACTGATAAGAAAACAAGTTACCATCAGCAAGGGATGATTTCCTTGGTTTATGAACTTTCAGTTTATATACTCAATGATTTTCTGATTTTGATGGCTATTATTGAAATATAGTGTATTGTGTTTTTATTTGTTATTTAAATTAATGTATTTAAGTTAGTAACCACAAGCTCTTTATATTTGATTAGAAATTAAATGGTATTAGGATTTATGAGTACTATCTATACTTAGAATTATAGTGAGCCTTAACATAAACTTAACAAAACTTGGTCCACTGGAGAAGGGAAGGGCAAACCACTTCAGTATTTTTACCTTGAGAACCCTCCATGAACAGTATGAAAAGACAAAAAGATAGGACTGAAAGATAAATTCCCCAGGTCGGTAGAAGCCCAATATGCTACTGGAGATCAGTGAAGAAATAACTGCAGAGAGAATGAAGAGATGGAACCAAAGCAAAAACAACACCTAGTTGTGGATATCACCAGTGATGGAAGTCAAGTGTGATGTTATAAAGAGCACTATTGCATAGGAACCTGGAATGTTAGGTCCATGAATCAAGGCAAATTGGAAGTGGTCAAACAGGAGATGGCAAGAGTGAACATCAACATTTTAGGAATCAGCGAAGTAAAATGGACTGGAATGGATCAATTTAACTCAGAAGACCATTATATCTACTACTGTGGGCAAGAATCCCTTAGGAGAAATGGAGTAGCCATCATAGTCAACAAAAGATTCTGAAATGCAGTACTTGGATGCCATCTCAAAAATGACAGAATGATCTCTGTTCGTTTCCAAAGCAAACCATTCAATATCACAGTAATCCAAGTTTATGTGCCAACCAGTAATGCTGAAGAAGCTGAAGTTGAATGGTTCTATGAAGACCTACAAGACCTTCTAGAACAAACACCCAAAAAAGATGTCCTTTTCATTATAGGGGACTGGAGTGCAAAAGTAGGAAGTCAAGAAACACCTGGAGTAACAGGCAAATTTGGCCTTGGAGTACAGAATGAAGCAGGGCAAAGGCTAATAGAGTTTTGCCAAGAGAACGCACTGGTCATAGCAAACACCCTCTTCCAACAACACAAGAGAAGACTCTACACATGGACATCGCCAGATGGTCAATACTGAAATCAGATTGATTATATTCTTTGCAGCCAAAAATGGAAAAGCTCTATACAGTCAGCAAAAACAAGACTGGGAGCTGACTGTGGCTCAGATCATGAACTCCTTATTGCCAAATTCAGACTTAAATTGAAGAAAGTAGGGAAATCTACTGGACCATTCAGGTGTGACCTAAATCAAATCCCTTACGATTATATAGTAGAAGTGACAAATAGATTCAAGGGATGAGATCTGATAGAAGGAGTGCCTGAAGAACTATGGACAGAGGTTCTTGACCTTGTACAGAGACAGGGATCAAGACCATCCCCAAGAAAAAGAAATGCAAAAATGCAAAATGGTTGTCTGAGGAGACCTTAAAAATAGCTGTGAATAGAAGAGAAGCGAAAGGCAAAGGAGAACAGGAAAGATATACCCATTTGAATACTGACTTCCAAAGAATAGCAAGGAGAGATAAGAAAGCCTTCCTCAGTGATCAGTGCAAAGAAAGAGAAGAAAATAAAGACTAGACATCTCTTCAAGAAAATTAGAGATACCAAGGGAACATTTCATGCGATGATGGGCTCAATAAAGGACAGAAATGGTATAGACCTAACAGAGGCAGAAGATATTAAGAAGAGTTGGCAAGAATGCACAAAAGAACTATAAAAAAAATATCCTTATGACCTAGATAATCATGATGATGTGATCACTCACCTAGAGCCAGACATCCTGGAATATCAAGTCAAGTGGGTCTTAAGGAGCATCACTACAAACAGAGCTAGTGTAGGTGATGGAATTCCAGTTGAGCTATTTCAAATCTGAAAAAAGATCATGCTGGGAAAGTGGTGCACTCAGTATGCCAGCAAATTTGGAAACTCCAGCAGTGGCCACAGGACTGGAAAGGTCAGTTTTCATTCCAATCCCAAAGAAAGGCAATATGAAAGAATGTTCAAACTACCTCAAAATTGCACTCATTCACATGTTAGCGAAGTAACACTCAAAAGTCTCCAAGCCAGGCTTCAACAGTACATAAACCTTGAACTTCCAGATGTTCAAGCTGGTTTTAGAAAAGGCAGAGGAACCAGAGCTCAAATTGCCAACATCCATTGGATCATTGAAAAAACAAGAGAGTTCCAGAAAATATCTATTTCTGCTTTATTGACTATGCCAAAGCCTTTGACTGTGTGGATCACAACAAACTGTGGAAAATTCTTCTAGAGATGGGAATACCAGACCACCTGACCTGCCTCCTGTATGCAGGTCAAGAAGCAACATTAGAACTGGACGTGGAACAAGAGACTGGTTCCAAATAGGAAAAGGAGTACGTCAAGGTTGTATTTTGTTACCGTGCTTATTTAACTTATATGCATAGTACATCATCAGAAATGCTGAGCTGGAAGAAACACAAGCTGGAATCAAGATTGTCCAGGAGAAATGTCAATAACCTCAGATGTGCAGATTACAGAACCCTTATAGCAGAAAGCCAAGAACTACCGAGTCTCTTGGTGACAGTGAAAAAGGAGAGTGAAAAAATTGGCTTAAAACTCAACATTCAGAATACTGAGATCATGGCATCCAGTCCCATTACTTCATGACAAATAGATGGGAAACAGTGGACATAGTGAGAGACTTTATATTTTTGGACTCCAAATCAGTGCAGATGGTTACTGCAGCCATGAAATTAAAAGACACTTGCTCCTTGGAAGGAAAGTTATGACCAACCTAGACAGCATACTAAAAAGCCAGAGACATTACTTTGCCAACAAAGTTCCATCTAGTTAAAGCTTTGGCTTTTCCAGTAGTCATGTTTGGATGTGAGAGTTGGACTATGAAGAAAGCTGAGTACTGAAGAACTGATGCTTTTGAACTGTGATATTGGAGAAGACTCCTCAGGGTCCCCAGAACAGAAAGGAGATCCAACCAGTCCATCCTATAGGGAATCAATCCTGAATATTCATTGGAAGGACTGATGCTGAAGCTGAAACTCCAGTACTTTGGCCACCTGATGTGAGGAACTGACTCATTTGAAAAGACCCTAATGCTGGGAAAGATTGAAGGCAGGAGAAGAGGACAACAGAAGATGAGATGGTTGAATGGCATCACCAATTCAGTGGACATGAGTTTAAGTAACCTCCAGGAGTTGGTGATGGAAAGGGAAGCTTGGCATGCTCCAGTCCATGGATTCTCAAAGAGTCAGATACTTCTGAGTGACTGAAGTGAAGTGAACTAAAACCTTGAATTTCTATTTATAATTTGAGATTATAATTTAGGATATGTTTATGTCCATGGGGTTCTTCTTAGTAGAATACTGAATTGCCATGCCTTCATCCAAGGGATCTCTCAGATCCAGGGATTTAGCTTGCATCTCACATGTGTCCTGCATTGGCAGACAGGTTCTTTACCACAAGCACCATCTGGGAAGCCCCTGTGTGTAAATTGGGGTGTCATTAAATATAGTGATTGATAGTATAATTTGTTGAATTTTAAGCATGAATTTAGGATAAAAATGATGTGGCACATATACATAATGGAATATTGCTCAGCCAAAAACAACAACACAATAATGTCATTTGCAGTGACTTAGATTGACCTTGTTATTGTCATAGTGAGTGAAGAAAGTCAGACAGAGGAAGATATTATGCTATGGTTCATATGTGAAATCTTAAAAATGATACAAATGAACCTGTTTGTAAAAAAGAAATAGAGTCACAGTTGTGGAAAACAAAATTATGATTTTCAAGAAGGCAAGTGGAGAGGGATCCCTTGGGAGATGGGCATTGACATACATATACTTGTTGTCATTCAGGTGCTAAGTCGTGTGTGACTCTTTGTGACCCCATGGACTGCAGTATGCCAGGGTCCTCTGTCCTCCACCTACTACAGACAACATGGTACTGTCCTTAATTCTCCGTAATCAGCTATATGGGAACAGAATCTAAAGAAGGGTCGATATATGTGTGTATACACACACACACACACACACACACACACACACACACACACACATACATGTAACTGATTCAGTTTGCTGTACAGTAGAAAGTAACAGAACTTTGTAAAACAGCTATAGTCCAGTAAAAGTTAATTAAAAAAAAAAGAAGGGTTTTTTTTTTTTATAAACTTCACTCAATAGATTTCTTTTGGCATTTTAAAAATCATAATTCAAAACTTATTTAAAAATATGAAGTTATATTTTACATACAAAATACTCAAATCTCATCTATGATGTTTTAGAAGATTTGAATAAGGAAGAGGGCTTTGTTATTACACTAATTTTTTTTATTGTTTTGAGCAATGTCTGTATTTGTGGACTCTAATAGCACTTATCTAAAAGGGTGTCTCTAAGTGTAACAGAGGCCACTGAAAACACAATGAAAGTTTGGGGAGATAGCTTCTCTTAGGTATGATTTAAATATTTATTAAATTATTACACGTGCAAAGGGCAAGGAGGAACAAGAGTTACAATCTTAAGCAAATTTTCATGAGCTTTACAACTATAGTTTAGTGAGAGAGGAGGTAGGCATTTATCAAATAACCACATAAACGTGAGTGAGTGAGTGACTGAAGTCGCTCAGTTGTGTCCGACTCTTTGCGACCCCGTGGACTGTAGCCCGCCAGGCTCCTCTGTCCATGGGATTCTCCAGGCAAGAATACTGGAGTGGGTTGTCATTTCCTTCTCCAGGGGATCTTTCCAACCAGGAATTGAACCTGGGTCTCCTGCGTTGCAAGCAGATGCTTTATCCTCTGAGCCCATATATTAATTTATAACTAAGATAATTCTGCAAAGGAGAGTTTTATTGATAAGAGTATAAATTATAGGATACTTTGACAGGGAAGATCCCCCAAGGGAGTTAGTTTACTTGAGATCTGAAGGAGGGCTGGGAGGCTATAGGCTAAGAAAAGTGTGTGTTAGTTGCTCAGTAGTGTCCAACTCTTTGTGATACCACAGTTTGTAGCTCACCACAATCATCTATCCATGGAATTCTCCAGGCAAGAATGCTAGAGTGCATAGCCATTCCTTGCTCCAGGGGAATATTCCCAATCCAGGGCTTGAACCCATGTCTCCTGCATTGCAGGCAGAGTCTTTACCATCTGAGCTAAGAGAAGAGGTGAAGACATAAATGGAAGACTTTTGTGGGACATAGTTCTTTGGGAATATGGTGCATAAATGAACTGCAGCCAACCTATACCTCTCCATTACCACTAATTCACTTTGTAGTTTAACAGAAGTCAACCTAGTACAACAGTTGAGTCATTCTTGAACTTTTTATTCTTTTTTTTGCATAACCTACATTCCATTAAAATTCATCAGAAAATATTGACTTTAAAAATTTATCCAGAATATTCAAACACAATAGTTCTGAACCTTGGATGCAGATTGGAATCACTATGGGGACATGGAAAGTTTAAAATTTTCCAGTTCTTAAGCCAAACTCCAGGCCAATTAAATGAGAAAAGTGTGTGTGTGTGTGTGTGGCAGGGGAGCTTTTAGTAAGCTTCAGTATTTTTAAAGCACCTCAGGTAATTCCTGAATGCAGCCAAGGTTAAAGAATATACTTCCATTTGGTCTCTATGAAGTATGTTTTCTATGCAGCAGTTAGAATGACCTTATTAATTTGTCAGATCATATTTCTTCTCTTCTCAAAACCCCCATTGGATTCTTACCTCACTTAAATTAAAAGGGAAAATTCCTACAATAACCCTTGTATTTAACATTCTCTTAATTGCCTCTCTAACCTGATATTGGGTCCTCCAAAAAAGTTGTTTGGGTTTTTCCCATAAGATGGACTACCTTCTTGACTATCCTGATATTTTGTGACTCAGTTTCACTCTTACTTATTTCCAGCCAGGGTGGACTATTTAGAAATTAAACAGCAAATTTAAAAATAACCATGTTTCAGAGGAGTAATCAGGTGAAATTAAAAAAAAATTGAACTGAATAATAATGGAAATAAAACATCAAAATATGTCAGATGCAATTAAAGCATAATTTAGAGGAAAGCTTACAGCCACTCTGAAGGAAAGCTTCACAGTTTATTATAAAACTAAACTACCCTTATCATTTTTGCTATGTTGAAAAAAAGATTGACCATAGATTAGTGGTTTATTTCTGGGCTTTCTATCCTGTTTCATTGATCATATTTATTGTGCCAGTATCATGCTGTTTTGATGACTGTAATTTTGTAGTATAGTCTGAAGTTTTGGAGCCTGGTTCCTCTAGCTCCATTGTTTTTTCTTCTCAAGATTGCTTTGTGTATTTGAGGTTCTTTTGTGTTTCCATACAAATGCAAAAACAAAAAAAATTGTTCTAGTTCTGTGAAAAATGCCACTTGCAATTTAATAGGGATTGCATTGAATTTGTAGATTTCCTTGGATAGTGTTACCATTTTGACAATAACGATTCTTCCATTGTATATCTTTCTATTTTTGTCTTCTTTGATTTCTTTCATCAGTTTTTAGGAGTGCAAGTATTTTGCCTCCTCAGGGAGTTTTATTTCTAGGTATTTTATTCTTTTTGATATGATGGTAAATGGGATTGTTTCCTTAATTTATCTTTCTGAAAATATATTTGTGGTTTGTTTGGCTTTTTCTAGTTTTTGACAATTCAGGCATTAAATAGGCACCAACTGTGACCTACTACATTCTGTTTAGAAGATCTTTTTTTTAGAAGATCTGTTTACTACATCTGTTTAAAAGATGAAGTCCCCCTCTGCTTACCTTAATGCACTGTATTGGTTATTAAGTTTATGTACTGGTGGGATATAAGCAATTACATGTAATTATAACTTTAGAGAAAAGCAAATTTTTTTCTTGTTTTATTCATTCAAGCAGGATATTTAATCCACTCCCCCACCCCTTCTAAAAATAGGACTATAAGAAGCTTTCCTCTTTGGTCATCTTCTTACTATACATTCATGCCTTTAGTGATCTCACCTACTTATTTTGCCTGTATTCATAGTATGTATATTTGTTACTGTTTCCTAAATCTGCATTGTCTAGTTTTTCATAGCATTCTTGCCAAAAAGCAAATGTTTGCTGATTTCATTGCTGCAGTCACCATTCTCAGTGATTTTAGAGCCCAAGAAGAGGAAATCTGTCAGTGCTTCCACGTGTTTCTCCTCTTTTTGTCATGAAGTAATGGTGCCACATACCATGATCTTCAGTTCAGTTCAGTTCAGTTGCTCAGTCATGTCTGACTCTTTGCATGCAAGAGAGTGGACTGCAGCATGCCAGGCTTCCCTGTCTATTGCCAGCTCCTGGAGCTCACTCGAGCTCATGTCCATTGAATCAGTGATGCCATCTAACCATCTCATCCTCTGTTGCCCTCTTCTCCTCCTGCCCTCAATCTTTCCCAGGATCAGGGTCTTTTCAAATGAGTCAGTTCTTCGAATCAAGTGGACAAAGTATTGGAGCTTCAGTTTCAACATCAGTCCTTCCAGTGAATATTCAGGACTGATCTTTAGGATGAACTGGTTGGATCTCCTTGCAGTCAAGGGACTGTCAAGAGTTTTCTCCAACACCACAATTCAAAAGCATCAGTTTTTCGGCACTCAGCTTTCTTTATGGTCCAACTCTCACATCCATACATGACTACTGGAAAAACTATAGCTTTGACTAGCTGGACCTTTGTTGGCAAAGTAATGTCTCTGCTTTTTAGTATACTGTCTAGGTTGGTCATAGCTTTTCTTCCAAGGAGCAAACATCTTTAATTTTATGGCTGCAGTCACCATCTGCAGTGATTTTGGAGCTCAAGTAAATAGTCTGTCACTGTTTCGTTTCCTCATCTATTTGCCATGAAGCGATGTGACTGGATGCCATGATCTTATTTTTTTTTTAATGTTTATTTTTAAGCTGACTCTTTCATTCTCCTCCTTCACCCTCATCAAGAGGCTGTTTAGTCCCTCTTTGCTTTCTGCCATTAGAGTGGTACCATTTGCATATGTGAGGTTGTTTGTGTTTCTCCCACCTATGTTGATTCCAGTTTGTCACTCATTCAGCCCATTATTTCTTGTGAGGTGCTCAGCATATAGATTAAATAAACATGGTGACAGCAGACAGACCTGTTGTACTCCTTTCTCAATCTTAAACCAACAATTGTTCCATACAGGGTTCTAACTGTTGCTTCTTGACCTGCATACAGATTTCTCAGGAGACAGGTAAGGTGGCCTGGTATTCCCATCTCTTCAAAACTTTTCCAACAGTTTATTATGACCTACACAGTCAAAGGCTTTAGTGCAGTCAGTGAAACCTAAGATAGATGTTTTATTTTTATAATTCCTGAGCTTTCTCTATGACCCAGCGAATGTTGACAATTTGATCTCTGGTTCCTCTTCCTTTTCTAAACCCAACTCGGACATTTGAAAGTTCTTGGTTAACATAATTCTGAAGCCTAGCATGCAAGATTTTAAGCATGACCTTACTAGCATGGGAGATGAGTGTAGTTGTCCGATGATTAGCACATTCTTTACCCTTCTTGGAAAGTGGGATGAGGATTGACTTTTTCTGGTCCTCTGGCCACTGCTGGGTCTTTCAGATTTGCTGGCATATTGAGTGCAACACGTCGATGGCATCATCTTTTAGGGTTTTGAATAGTTCTACTGGAATTCCGTCACATCCACTAACTTTTATTAACACAGTGCATCCTAGGGCCCACTTGACCTCACTGTCCAGAATGTCTGGCTCTGGGTGCCTGACCACACGATCATAGTCATCCAGTTCATCTGGATCTTTTCTTATACATTTTTTTATACAGTTCTTTTGTGTATATTTCTATCTTTTCTGGATCTCTTCACTGTCTACCAGGTCTCTGTCGTTTGTTCTTTATCATGCCCATCTTTGGGCAAAATGTCTCCTTGATAGCTCCAGTTTTCCTGAAGAGATCTCTTGTCTTTCCCCTTCTGTTTTTTCTTCTAGTTTTATACATTGTTCATTGAAGAAAGCTTTTTTGCCTCTCTGTGCTGTTTTTTTGAAAATCTGCATTGAATTGGATATACCTTTCCCTTTCTCCCTTGTTTTTCACTTCTTTTATCTATTTGTAAGGCCTCCTTAGGTAACCACTTTGCCTTCTTGCTTTTCTTTTTCTTTGGGATGGTTTTGTTCACTGTTTCCTCTACAGCATTACAGACCTTTGTCTATAGCTCTTCAGGCATACTGTTTACAAGTTCTAATCCCTTGAATCTATTTGTTACCTCCACTGCATATTCATAGGGGATATGATTTAAGTTGTACTTGGCTGGCCTGGTGGTTTCCCCCACTTTCTTTAGTTTAAACCTGATTTTTGCTATGAGAAGCTAATGATTTGAGCCACAGTCAGCTCCAGGTATTATTTTTGCTGACTGTATACAGCTTCTCTGTCTTTGGCTACAAAGAATGTAATCAATTTGATTTCAGTATTGCCATTTGATGATGTCCATGTGTAAAGTCATCTCTTGTGTTGTTGAAAAGAGGTATTTGCTATGACCAATGCATTCTCTTGGCAGAATTTAGTTAGCCTTTGCCCTGCTTCATTTTGTTCTCTAAGGCCAAACTTGCCTGTTACTCCAGGTACCTCTTGACTTCCTACTTTTGCATTCCAGTCCCCAGTGATGAATAGAACATCTTTTCTTTTCTTTTTTTTTTTTTTGGTGTTGCTTCTAGGAGGTCTTTTAGGTCTTCATAGAACTGATCAACTTCTATGGCCTCGTTAGTAGGGGGTTACTGTGATGTTGAATGGCTTGCCTTGGAAATGAACCAAGATCATTTTGTCATTTTTGAGGTTGCACTCAAGTACTTCACTTCAGACTTTGTTGTTGATTATGAGGGCTACACCGTTTCTATGGGTTTCTTGCCCGCAGTAGTATATATAATGGTCATCTGAATTAAATTTGCCCATTCCCATCCATTTTAAATGTTCACTGATTCCTACGATGTCAGTGTGTATTCTTACCATCTCCTGCTTGACCATGCCCAATTTACCTTGATTCCTGGACCTAACATTCCAGGTTTCTAAATAATACTGTTCTTTGCCCCACCAGATTTTACTTTCATCACCAGACTCATCCACAACTGAGTGTTGTTTCCACTTTAGCCCAGCCGTTTTATTCTCTTTGGGGCTATTAGTAGTTCTCTTCCACTCTTCTCCAGTAGCATATTGGACACCTTCAGGCCTCGGGGAATCATCTTTTGGTGTCGTATCTTTTTGTCTTTTTATGCAGTTCATGAGATTCTCATGGAAAGTATACTGGGGTGGTTTGCCATTCCCTCCTCCAGTGGATCACGTTTTGTCAGAACTCTCCGCTTTGTCCCATCTGTCTTGGGTGTCCTTACACAGTGTGGCTCATAGCTTCATTGAGTTATGCAAGCCCCTTTGCGACCACACGGCCGTGATCAATGAAGGGGATGACAAACCTAGACAGTGTGCTGAAAAGCAGAGACATTACTGTGCTGGCAAAGGTCCATATAGTCAAGCCTATGGCCTTCCCAGTGATCACATATGGTCCTGAGAGCTGAACTGTAAAGAAGGCAGAGCACCGAAAAATTGATGCCTTTGAACTGTGGTGCTGGAGAAGACTCCTGAGAGTCCCTTGGACAGCAAGGAGATCAAACCAGTCAATCTTAAGGGAAATCAACCCTGAATACTGGTTGGAGGGACTAATGCTGAAGTTGAAACTCCAGTATTTCGGTCATCTGATGCGAACACCTGACTCATTGGAAAAGTCTCTGATGCTGGGAAAGATTGAGGTCAGAAGGAGACAAGGGCATCAGAGGATGAAATGGCTGGATGGCATCACCAATGCGATGGATGTGAACTTGGGCAAACTTCAGGAGATGGTGAGGGACAGAGAGGCCTGGTGTGCTACAAACTGAACAATAACGAAATGTGTATTATCTGGCGCATCACCCTCTTGAACCCCAGACCCAAAGCTCTAAATATTTGACATTTGCATGTTTGTCATGCAAACTCAACTGCTTAAAACCCAGTTTAATTTGCTTTACCTGTCAAGGTCTCCTAACTTCTAGTTTTGACTCTGTCCCTAGGACTGACTGTAATTTTTGGTAAGCTCTTTAACCTCTATAAGCCTTATTTTTCAAAACATTTTCATTTATATTTCATTTACATGAAGCCAGATCATTGCTTCTTTAACAAAATATTTTAGTAAGTGTCAAGTTAGTGTTTGTTTTTTCAAAATCAAAGTAATGTATGTTCTGGATACCCCACATGTAAATGAAGTTACTCACTGCTTTGATAAGAATAAATTATTAACTGATCCTGTCATCAGTTCAGTGCTAAATAGTGTACATTTACAAATCCTAAGAGAAAAAGGTTAATTAGTTTTAATTGGGCTTTTTATATGATCACTTAAGCACTTACTTTTCCTAAAGTGACTGTTTTTACAACTATAATATGCAACCTGTTACCATCTAATTTCTTTAATTCCCTCTTTACTCTGGAGGGAGTTCTGTATCATTGGGTATGCTGCACGTGGGTGAACACAATCAAATGTTTTAGACTTTGGTATAGGAAGATAAATATCAGTGAGATTCTGTAGGGATAGATGTCAAAGACACATTGTAGGAGGATGTGTCTAATTAAAGTTTTATGAAATAAATGCATTTGTTTATTTTTCTTAATGAATTTGTATAACATGTTAAAATCCTCAGAAATGGTTTTAGGACAGGGTTTTAGAACATCATACCATATGATGTCAAAATCAGTGCTGTATCCTTGTGGGTTGCTCTTCTATGGAGATCAGCAGTTACTGTGACCGACTCGGCCCATTCTGTTTAGAAATATATTTTAAACGTTTAATAACTGAAAAAAAAAAAGTCATTTTCAAAATTATGTTTAATTCCTTTTTTATTATTTAAATTATATTCACAAGTATCTGTTCCTGAAGGAATTCTGTGTGTGCTTTTATGTGAAACAAAGTTTTTTGGTATCCTTTTATTCTGATCCTCAGTAAATGCTGACTTAAGGAACAGGTGGTATTTATATAAAGCTCCAAATTAGATGTTATATCCCGTTATATGAACTCCTTTATTTCTTCTCAATGATTTCTGCATTAAATGAGAATTAGGGTTAAAAAAACATTTAATATACTGCCAAGTTTTTTCTTCTAAATGGAATGTGATAAGACTTTTTATTATTCATTAGAAATAACATTTTACTGCTGTTAGCACAATTCATAAAGCTACTCCAGCTTAAACACCTTTCCAAAGAATTTTTTATTTTAGTGACAAAATTCACCTTAAAGGTGGTCTTAATATGAGGAATCCATGGAGAGATAAAGTGGAGTTATCAAGCATTTTCTAAGCATTGTTTTTAATTTTTCTATAAAGATATTAACACTTTCATAAAAGTTATTTTATTTCATGCTTTATTTCATAAGCATGAAAAAACTGTATAATATGTAATAAGATTCATTGAATATAACCCTAAACCATAATCTCCAGATGTAAATTTTAAGACTACTTTTTATACAAGGAGACTTTGCTTTTTAGCCATGTTTTATTTGAAAATTAAAAGGAAAAAACAAATTTGTAATCTTTGAATAGTAAGATATATGCTGTTTATAATTTAAAACATTTGAAGAAGACATATTTTTTTTCCCAGAATGCTTATCTCTCAATCCTCTGTGTAGTCTCATTTTAGAGATATTTGGATGGAAACATATGTGTGCCTGTATTTTCACTGTCAAAAAATACATCCAGTCATGTCATTAGGAGAATTTGCCATTACAAGTAGTGCTAACACAACTTTTGATTAATATCTTTAAATTTTTGTGTCATATTTTTTTATCCCTAAATATAAAATAATAATTCAGAAATCCTTATGTTGTATATAAAGGAAGAGCATGACACAAGATTATTATACTAACTCAGTGATATATTATAAAGAAGAGTATTTCCTGTGGGGTAGTCCAATTACAAAATAGGAAAACAGGAACACAACACAATGAAGTGTTTTTTTTCTATTTGTTTCAGTAAGTTTAGCACAGCAGGAATTGTGGCATTCCTCCTGGCTGGTGCGTCAAATCTGCAGTTTGAAATGTAACTGCAAATGGGAATTATTTGAAAGACATATATAAGCTAATAACCTGAGTCATATAAATGAGATAATTACACAGCATTTAATTTATTTAATTTGCTTTATTGTAATAATTTCATACCTTCAGTTTGAGAAAATAATGTGTTTATTTGAAAAGAATAATAAACTAGTATGTTGAAGACATGTAAGAACAAAACTTTAAATCATTTAAATGTTGCTTTTGCATGTATTGAGTTTTTTGCAGGTGTCTTTCTACCTGACTGTATCTTGATAAGTCAGTTCAGTTTAGTCTGAGGAAAAAAATGTTACTGGTGGTATAAATTAAACAACCATATGAAAGAAAAAACAAACAAACAAACTGGTATAGGATCCATTAGAACTAATGAAGACAAAGCCTGATACCATTTCAGGGCCAGACTTTATATTATAACCTGAAAGGGAAAAAATATGTACATTTTGAAGAACTGTAGACATTTAAAACAATTTTTAAATGGTAAAAGTTCTAGATTTCAGAACGATCGGCCAAAGCATTAGAGGATAAGTAAGTGAGCTCTGACATCCTGCACTAAAGAGAATAATATCCCCAAAGACAGGATCTCAGCTAGTAAGTCTTTCAAAGATAAAGCTGGGTGGGAGTCTTTGTAACAGATATATCTGAGGAATATATCTGGGACACCTAAAGGGCAACAAATGATCCTTTGATAGGGGAAATTGCTTATGACTAGTGGTTTCTTCTATATTTCCTCAAGTCCAAAATTCTTACTGGAGCTTGGATAGCCTTGAACCTGTGTGAGAACTTGCTTGGCGGTTCCTGGTAGCACGACATGTATTTAAATCTGGAGACTATAAAATGAGTTTAGACAGAAACTTTTAGTCTTGCCCTCTGACATTTTAGCAGTTTCTTATTCAGGCAGAAGAAAGAGTTATCTTAATTAAGGCTTATGTTCATATGTTCATAATTAAATATTTTTAAAAACCTGAAAGAATTCACTAAGCGCCACCTGTCAGAACTGTGCTGTGTCCAACGACAAATTTATCTGAAGCTGTTTCACTGCCAACCGTTTGGAATATGTAATCTGAACAGTGTGACTCCATGTCTTTACCTCTCAGTCATACCTCTATCCACCACAATCTGGCTTCATTGCATCCCTTTTCTATTAGGCATAATGTTCTTTCTTTACAAAGTAAAAGCTCAGTTGACGTATTGATTATTTTAATTTGATTTATTCTATTTAATTTTTATATCCTGCTTACTTCTGAAATAAATTAGAAGAAAATATGTTTGCATGAAGACACAACTAGTCAAAATATAAATACTATTTATCACTTACTGGAAAGGAAAGTAAACAGGAAAGGCATAAGAACTTTTAAAAAATCCTTGGATAGTGATTATACCTGGCTGAAAATTCGATTAGAAAGAGATGAGGCAAAGCATAAAAAGTTTCATAGAACACAGGGAAAAAGGAAGATAAGAGAGAAGAATCATCCTTTGCATATTCCATTCTCTCTTCCCCCTGCTTCCTCTCAGTCTTTAGTTCTCTTCTCTGAAGAACTGAGTTGTCTGTTGTGATCTCTCCATTTTTATTTCTAATTTTGTTGATTTGATTCTTCTCCCTTTGTTTCTTGATGAGTCTGGCTAATGGTTTGCCAATTTTATTTATCTTCTCAAAGAACCAGCTTTTGGCTTTGTTGATTTTTGCTATGGTCTCTTTTGTTTCTTTTGCATTTATTTCTGCCCTAATTTTTAAGATTTCTTTCCTTCTACTAACCCTGGGGTTCTTCATTTCTTCCTTTTCTAGCTGCTTTAGGTGTAGAGTTAGGTTATTTATTTGACTTTTTTCTTGTTTCTTGATGTAAGCCTGTAATGCTATGAACCTTCCCCTTAGCACTGCTTTTACAGTGTCCCATAGGTCTTGGGTTGTTGTATTTTCATTTTCATTCATTGTTATGCATAGTTTGATTTCTTTTTTGATTTCTTCTGTGATTTGTTGGTTATTCAGCAGTGTGTTGTTCAGCCTCCATATGTTGGAACTTTTAATAGTTTTTCTCCTGTAGTTGACATCTAATCTTACTGCATTGTGAAATGTTATCTTCTTAGAGACGTCTTCCTTGACTGCTATATAAACATTACCCAAGTTATATCATCAACAGCTCTTATCTATCTTCCCTAATTTATTTTTCTCCTGAGAACTCCCAGCTATCTAACTTACTGTCTATATTACTTGTTTATATTTAATGTATCTCCCTTGGTAGAATGAAGTTCTGTGAAAGCAAGAAGTTTTCTGTGTTTGTTCACTGTATATCCCTACTATTTAGAACTGTTCCTGGGGCAAATCAAATGCTTAGCACATATTTGTTGAATTTCAATGAATGGCTAGATTCAGTAATTATATTTGACATACATGCCCAAAGGTAAGGACAGAGGTGGGCTGTAGGGTGGCCATCTGAGAATGAAAGACATATAAATGATAAGTGTGGAGATATAATTGAGGCCATGGAAATGAATGTGGAATGAGACAAAAGACCACAGTAGAATCTTGAAGAACTTCAATATTAACAATTTTTTAGGAAAAGATGGAAAAACACAACTGAAAACAAAGGAGACTGTAGAATGATTTAAAAAAAAGGGGGGGAAGCATAGAGTTTTTAAAATTGAAAGAGAGTGCTTTAAGATGGAGAGAGCAGCCAACTTTATTTAATCCTTCCAAAAGATCAAATAAAAGGAGATCTGAAAAAGTATTCTGTGGAATGAGTGGCATAGACATACTGAGTAACATGAATATATCCATGGAGAAGTAAGAGCAGAAGCTAGACTGGAATAGACTATGGAACGAATGAATAAACATTAATAAGTGGGCAGGAAGAAAGTGGGGATGGTCAATATAGACAACAAATTTCTATGACTTTTTGGCTACACATAGGGAGGAATGAGATGTAGAATTCAGGGAAGAATGTTATCACATTAGAGTGACTAAAAATAATTAGATGTGAACATGAAAGTTCCAGGAGATGAAAGAAGAAGAGGTGAAACTTGAAGGCATGTGACTTTAGAGACAGTAGAAGGAGATGAAATCCAATTACATTTGTAAGAATTCGTGTTTGATTGGAAGAGGGCCAGAAACACCATTGTGATAAGGGGCAGAAAAAAAAATAAAGCAGGTTTAGAGAATTGTTGGCATCTCTGTTGCAGAGCACCAAATTAAGACTTTTGTCATAAAAATACAAAGGGAGATTATCATGCTGAAGATAAAGGAATCAAACAAAAATGGCTTGGAAATCAGGAGGAAAGACAAAAGTTTTAAGTAGTTGGAGAATGGAAGAATGAGAGGTTGACTTCCACTTTCTTCCATTTTCTGTGGAGTCATTAGAGCTCAGTTTATTGGTGACATTAGCTGTATTATGATGCTGATTTTCTGCATGTATGTATGATTTTCTCTGTGGACATGAAAGTTTTCATTCAGAATATGAATTTTCTAAGAATGGCATAATGGAAGAACTGAATAACAAGGGGATAGCCTTCTTTATAGAAGGGTTTTAAAAATCATTAAAATTGAGTTCAAATTTAAAAACAGGATAAAAAAAATAGAGAAAGTTGAAGGACTCAATGATAATGGATGTAATATTTTGCTTACATATATGCCAAGAACTCTGTATACTTATTTGTGATTACTCACTTAATTCTTGCTACAATCCTATGAGTTGGATATTATCAATACTTAAATTCAAAGTATTCTTACATTAATTTTACAGTTAAGAAAACCATGCCTAAGGCTGCACAGATAATAAAGAGGAAATCAGGGACTTGAACCATTGGATAGTCTAGTTCTGGGTGTCTTCGTTTTAACCATTTTGCAACACAGAGTATAGCAGAAACCTTGAAGAACATAAAGACCTGTACTAATTGAGAAATTCAGTAAAAATGGGAGGCTAAGAGATCCATGTTGGAATTGTGGGATGTTTGAATTAGTCAGTTCAGCAGGAATACATTAAGTGACAACAAGGTTCTAGTTTTGGTGTGCATACTTATATTTTTTCCTGCTTTCCTCCAATGGAACAATTCAACACTACAGGGGTAAAATACTTTAGTCACACTGTTGAAGATTATGTTTTTTATGTATCATTTTTGAAACATGGGAGTGTTGGCAAGTCATTGAGACCCTAGTAATTTTTTATGGATTTTTAAGAAACTGGATTAAAGTATTCTCAGTGAAAACTCCATGGGAGAGCATCTTGAGGTAATAATCTGAAGAAATGGGTCAGACAGAGATAAAGACTAAAATCACAGAGTAGCAATATATGTTTATTT
Organism: Cervus canadensis; assembly: GCF_019320065.1. Classification (NCBI taxonomy): domain Eukaryota; kingdom Metazoa; phylum Chordata; class Mammalia; order Artiodactyla; family Cervidae; genus Cervus; species Cervus canadensis. The sequence continues at coordinate 43,656,002 of NC_057387.1, forward strand.
CACGTTATGATGAATCACATAGTTTGTACTTCACCTTTGTTATTTCAGATAACTAGTATGGACTTTCAGAAGGTATTTTTTCTTTTTCCAGGATGAGAGCATATTAATGCACATATAAATTTGCCTCTAGAAGGCACTGTCATATAGTCAGTGATTTCCATGAAAATCTACTTAATTAATCACACACGTCAGGGTCACATTTTCTTGTAAAGCTAGGATGATAATTGGTGATTCCTAAGAAATACTGAAGTTACTCAAATGTATAAACTTCCTAGAAACTTTATTTCAGTTGACATAGTGTGCCTGACTAATCATTGTATAAATCCTCCATGCTTCCATGTTGCTTTCTGCGGGTGAGTGGAGGTGTGGTACAGGGGGTTCCAGCCCACTTTGATGTCAAGCTTGGTATGCTTGAGGACTCTGAAGATAAAAGTGTGCTTGGAATTTGGAAGCGAAACATGAGTTCTAGGGCAGTATATGACACATTGGCTGTGGGAAGGAATATGAGTTTTATTTTAATAATAGAAAAAAAAATAAGCAAGTGGACACTTACAATCTCTACCCTTTTTAATAGATAATTCAGATTCAAAAAATTTGCAGATGGGAACTCTCTTAGGTGACAAAACTACAACTTATAGTCTTGTCTGCTTGATACCAAAGTTTGTTTTCAGTGCCACCTTTCGTTCCTGGTACACAGAAGATTACTCAGCAAAGTTTTGGGAATGTTTCAGCTATGTGACATGGTAGATAAAAATTTAATCACTGAAGTGAATATATCTTAAGTATTTTAGATGTGTTTAATAAATTGCAGCTATAACATAGATGTTTATTATAATCTTTCTGTTTTTCAATACTATGCTAAATACTTTACGTGGATTATCTTGTTCCTTTCTAAAAATAATTCCATGAGGTAGGTACTATTATTATGCCCATTTTAAGTATGAAGATACTGAGATTCAAGTAGGTCAAGAAACTTGCCTATGGTCATACACAGAATGGTGGTAAATTTATAATAGTAAAAACCATTTCTCTATTTATTGGGGTGGTTTATTACTTTAGTTTTTAGCCAGCCTTTGTTGTTAGTTCTTATAAAGATAAAGTAAAATAACATGCCATAATTCCCACTCTCACTGATCTTTTCTAAGATATTGTGGAGAGAATATTCAGAGACCTAAAAATTAGAAGACTAACTCTAGAGAAGTAGGTGTCAGAGGAGATGACTCTAAATGTTGGTTAGGACAAAGTCATTATTGGGAATATGGCCAAATAAAGGTTTTGAGAATGTTTATTCAATTATTCAGCAAAAATTGTAAACCTATTATATGCCAGGTACTTTGGGAAAAAGAAGTTTGGTGGGTAGGAGTCAACTAAGATTAGAACATTTATGTCTGTGATTTAGCTTTTCTTCAGAACTACATTCTACATTGTCAGAATGTAGTAGTCTCTGAAGTTAGGCTGACAGGAATCTATGATATGCCAAACAAAAGACTTTCTAGTAACTATTGACCTTGCGTTGCATATACAGGGAAAATATTACTCAGCAAAAGCTTATCATAAATCTTAAGATGTAATTATATCTCTAGGTACAGTTTGATCATTTCAAAAGCAAAAATAGATTTTAAAATAGACTTGCTGAACTCTGAAGAATTCGTATCTGAATTTTCTATCTGAAAAATGACAAAATAGTGCCAATCTCATGATACTTAGTTTAGCACAGGCACATAGATGTTAGCTAATCTCAGCAGTGCACTCAGCCAATTTGTTACCATTCCAGAATGGTGTTCAGCCTGTTTAGTATTATGAAAGAAGGGTGAGCTAGAGAATGTGGCCTCTACCTCTGGGCTGCTAAGCCATCCAAAGCTTGGGATGTATAGATTTTAAAATGCACAGCTCTAATTCAGAATTTCTTATGGTATCATACAGTTATGCTTTTCCACTTGAGTGTATACTCTGTTCAATATTTCATGTTGAAAAATAAAAAGAAAGAGAAATGTAAGCTACTATTCTTTTGGCCGAATGTTCAAAATTTCCTTCTATGACTTTGAAGATAGTAGATGGCAGATGTAATGGATCTTCCTTTTTCAATGAATATCTTTAAGCTAAATTGTTTTTAAAAAATGCCTGGTATTCTGTTTGTAGCTAAGGGTTGCCTACCTATCTGCAGTATGCATGCTTTTCTTAAGTGTGTATATGTGTGTATGTATCCGTTTGGTATAGCTTCTAATAGCATGTAATAATTTCAGGGGAGGAAAGAGAAAAATAGAGCAAGATAAATGTGTTACATCTTTAACTTTCTTCTTGCGGTTTTTTAAAGACAAGACTCTGTTACTTAGTATAAACTGGTAATTTGATTATTACCTGCTATTCATTTGAACTAAATACAGTCAACAAATACTGAACAGTGAATGGGAGGGAACCCTTTTGGAAAACCAGGTAATTTTTCCAAGGGTGATTGCTATGCTATGTGTATTTAGATAGACACATTCCCCTGTATAATCAGCTTGCTGCTGCCCATTTTACTTCTGCCCATTCCTTCTCTATCATAGCATAATACTGTTACCAAGGGAACAGCTTATAGACAACCCTTACAGTAGTGCCACAAATTAATTTCACAGTTATCAGGATGTAGGATGATAACAGTAACATGAGCTACTGTGAAATTACCATTGTTCCCATGGAGTTACAGTGTAATTATTACTTTTGTGGTAACTAGGCAAATAATTCATATCGCTACTGCTGGATATTTGTTCTTTCTTCTGTTTCTCTGTCTCTCCTGCGTTATCTCTCTTTCCTCTTCCCATCCTATACTTTCCTCCTTGGTGTTGATTCAGAATTTCCCTGACACCTTTTGCACAAATAACAATATAGAGTAATTTTTATACTGGCATTAAGAAAGAGCTACAGTAAATTGGAGTGAAAGTTTATTTATGTATGTCTTGTGCCTAATTACAATGTTTACTTACATCAAAAATATATAAGGACTAAAATATAGATTTTACTGGTAAATTAATGTTGCTAAAAATGCATGTTCAAGTATCTGATGCACAGTGAGGCTAAACAATATTAAAACATTGGAGCTTGAAACAGAGAAAGGTATATTACAGGGACATGCAAGGAGCTGGATGGCTCATGCCTTAAGAACTCCAAGTTACTAAAAGCTTTCAGCAAAGCCCTTTTAAAGCAAGAAGATGAGGAGGGACATGGTTAGTTGTTGCGAACTACTTGGTGTCAAATCCTTGGTTCTTGAGGTCAGGTCATGGTCCGGTAACAATGTTCCTGTAAATCCATACCAAATGAATGTTTATTCTCTGTCCTGACAAGAAAAGCAAGGTCCCAAGGCACAGCTTTCACCTCGAAGGTCCCCATCCCAGCTAAGAGGAGGCAGGTCTCCGTTGGCAGCTCCCTCAGCACTAGGTCCCCACACCCTGCCCAGCTGTCATCACTGGAGGAGCCAGGTGCCCAACCCAGCTGGCCCTCAGGCTCCTCAGGCCCCTCAGAGGGGAGACCAGGTCCCACAGAAAGTAACCCAGGCAGCTGCCACTGCTGTTAGGTCACAGAGGCAAGGACGGGGGAAGAGGTTCACTGTTGCCTCAAGGCCTGGGCCAGGGCTTAGGGTGACCTTGGTGAGGGCTCAGAGCTCTGCAGGACACAGCCCCAGGCCTGTTCTCTGGGGCCCTACTCACCTGCTGGCCCAAGCTAGGTGAGCTGGAGGGCCTCAGGGAGAAGGCTGGGATCCACCTCTCACCTCACCCTCCACCTCACAGCCACCACTCCACCGCTGTCCACAATCCCTGCACTCACTGGCCTTTCTTGACCGTGGGCGGGGCTAACTGAGGCACCAGCCAATGGCTGAGCAGGACCACTAATGGTAGCTCAATGACAGTCCGTTGCTTTTGGGTGGGGCCCACTGAGGCACTGCCCAATGTCTGAGCAGGACCTGTTGTCTGGTAAACAGGGTGTGGAGTAATGATGTATTCACTGGGCTCTGTTACGCTGAAAGGATATTTTAAACTGGTATTTGTATGGAATGAGAAAGTGCAATCTTGTTTTCGTAAAAAAATTAAATCCCTATGTTGAATAGAGGAATCCACTTAATGTGATTAAAATCACTGAAGAAACATGAATGTTACCTAACTTCCTTAATTAGGTGTGTAATTTGACACAAGAAAATAACTTCCTTAAGCCTCAATACTTCTGTCTATAAAAGGAGGGATTAGCAATAATATCTCCCTAACAGAATTGATATGTAGATTAAAAGAGAAAGTGAATTTTAAACTGTATAGTACACTGAAAGTTTTAAGGTATCACCTTCATTACTATGTTGTTAATGAGGGCATCTCTTGACAAAATACTGTTTTTGTTAGAAGATTTATAGGGTGACTTTAAAATAATAATAGTAACACAGGGAAAGATAATTTTTATTACATTTTATAAGAATAAGAAGTAGTATTTCAGTATATCTGGATACAGCAAAATGAGACATGTAATCATCACTGTAACTGTAAATTCCTCAGAGAATGAAATTTTTATTTTCTACTATTTTTATTGAACATGTACATATATTAAAGTTAAATACATCTATGCATAAGGAGTGTGTATGCTATGTTTATTGTTAAAAAGCAACAATGATGAATGTGAAATTTTATTATATCAAACAAATATATCAAAATGTGGAATTGTTAAAAGTAAAAGTATGTAAATCATAGTCAAATTTATGTAGAAATCCTTGTTCTTATTATTTGTTATAATGTACACTATTCTTCATTCTACTTTAGTTTACTTTTTAAATGTATTTTGTATATTCTATTAGTAGAGCCAGCATGACTTATAATTAATATTTTTTGGTAAATATTCAATAGTTGATTGCATAGTTATTTATTATTCCAAAATTTAAATTTGCATATCCCTAGAATTTAGAAAATTGATACATGATGGAATAAAATAATTTGATCATATTTGTTATAGGTAGATACGTTTATTGAATGAATGAATGAATGGTGGTGAGTATATGGTAAGCTGCCTCCACTTGCTCAATCTTTTTTAAGAGAGGGTAAAAAATTACAAATAGAAACTTTTTTCTCTCCTGTATTCTTCTGCTAGCCCTTCTGAAGTTGTTCAAGGCTGATTAACTTGCATAAAGGAGCATGACTTACTGAAGTTTCTGGTTATATTATTAGTTTTCTTATATTATTTTAATGACACTTAAGGGTGGGGTGACATAATTTAGGCTTAGTGTCATCACTGATTAAATGGAAATACTGATAAAATGGTGTGGGATTTAGTTAAAAATATATATAGTATTTAGCACAAGGAAGGTCTGTTGTAGACTAAATAGTCAGTAGCAGTAGCTTTTTTTTTCTCTGGGAGATGGGCAAAGTCCTAAATTGGTATCAGGGAAGTATTCCTGATTAAGGTCTTCTGACAGTATAATCCTTCTTTGTATCTAAGGGTCCTTCTTTGTATCATATTATATGAACAATTATTAATTGAAGTATCATTACCCTGTATTGCATTATGACTGCATAAAAGGGTTAACAGAGGAAGCTTCTCTTCGAATGCTATTAAGAAACTTCAATCTATTTTCTCATTTTAAAAATACTTATAATTGTTTGAAATCAGTTTCTTAATTCAAAATATTGTGAACACTGTGCTTCCTAGAGCAATTAAGAATCGAAAAGATTTTTTTCTTTCTCATTACAAACTCCTTCTCTATATTTCTATTATATTTCTTCACAATTTAACAAAACATTAATAAATATTTAATTTAAGCATCTAATAAAACATTGATGTTCAGTATTTAACTGAACAAATTTCAGTGATCACAGTAGTTTTAGATGTCAATAAAATATTTGTTTTCTTCTTGTCCACAAATGTGCAAAACTTTTTGGAATGAATTAGTTTAGTTTATTGTGTAAGTGTTCTTTTTCTCCAAGAAAGGGAATTTTAAAGAAGTAAAAAGACTGTACCTGGGGCCAGCTGATTCATGATCAGACCGTGATATAGTTACTAGGCTTAAACATGGTTTCCCTATAAGCTTTCTGCATTATTGCAAGTGCAAATTTCTCACTCTTTCAGAAATGTTTAGCACAGCTATACTATAAATACACACTAGACCATAAAACTTGTTATAGTACTGCTAATGCTACAGTTGCAAAAACAGATTATTATGGTTTCCAAGTTAAGTAGAGGTTTCATTGGTTTCAATTTTGTAAAAAAACTTTTATTCCCTTCTGAATTCTAAAGTGAATCTATTTATTATTCTTAACTGGAAGAGTGGACACCCCTCAGGAGGCATTTGAAAATGTGGGGAGGCATTTTTGGTTGTTGTCACAATGATGAGTGGGTGCTTTGGCATGTAATAGGAGGACATCACAGATCTCAGACATCCCCTGTATAAAAAAAAAAATAAAAAAGAGTTGTTCCTTACAAAATGTGAATGATGCCTCTTGAGAGACTGTGGGTATAACTGATCTATCATATTGGGTATTTATTTATAATATATGTCTAATTCTTAGTTAGGCACTTTGGATGAACCAACTGCCTATTTCCTGACTGAATGTATATTAATAAGGACGTTACAAGCTCAGTGTAGAGTAACTTATCTATTTATAAAATATTTTATGGTAGTAGATAATTGGAAACCTTCTGACTTCAGTTTATACTAAGGCAAAGAAGGCTATTTACCATGTGATAATTGGAGATAATCTTTAATCATGCCTATAAATATAATTAAATGACATATCAACTTTTTTTTTTATTAAATAGTTTCAATTCAGCAGAATGTCCTCTGTAGTAACCCTTAGGGTTAGGGTTAGGGTTAGGGTTATATTTTCCCAATATAAATGATTATACATAAACCTAAATTTTCAAAAATTCTAAAGAAAGGTAAAGAAGAGATAAAAAGAGAGTAACAAATAGTATTCAAATAATAGAAGAACAGAGAAAATCACTTTTTACTTTTCCAGTGTATGTTATTATCCACATTTTGCAAAAAAAATATATTCAGGCAACTACTCTGAAACAAATGTCAAAAAAGTAAGTGAATTATATACATTCCATTGTTGCAGAATATTCTGTGCCCTCTGTGGAAACATGGTACTTTTGTTTGAAATGCATAGATGCTGTAGAAATTCTGTTCTCTCCTGGGACCTGATGCGGAATCCCTCCAGGCGTGTACTATCCTTTTTAATATGTGTAAGAAAGAACTTTCAGCGACTAAAATGCTAATATCTTTGCTTCCCTCTTATGCAAGAAGAGTGGCCTCTTCCAGAATCACCTTCTCTGCTTAAAAAGAGCAGAGTCTTGAAGTCAGTTGGGTCTATGAGTAGTGTCTCTTTTGAGCCCAGACTCACTTTGAGACAGAATTGATCACTTTTTTCCATCATCAAATAGAGTTCTTAGAAATTGTTATAGTAAGCAGCGGAGAAGTTGCTGCAGATTTTCTGAAGGAGGTGGTTTACAGCACACATCTGTCCTGAATTCCTGTTAGTGTGGATCCTCAGTGTCCTGTGGCTTCCCCAGAGGGGCACCTTCCCTCTCTCAGGCATCCTCACGTGCTGCCAATGTGCTCCTCTGCGCTTTGACTTGGTTTTCTCCCTTGTCCTATAGAAGACCTCCCTTCTTGATTTTTCAAAAGCATCCATCTCTAAGTCTGTCAGAAAGTTAAAGTGGTATTTTTGTTAGGAATGTGTTAAAGCTTTTTGCTAATAACTAGCTGATACCAGCTGTACTCAGAGGCTGAATGTGTTGACTTGGGGAAGAGTTGAGTGATTTGAGGACATGGAGTCCTTTGGGAAATGTATCTAGAAAGGCATATTTATGTTATACTTAATTTTATTGTTTAAACATTGCTTTTTTGAGCAATGGAGAAAATTGTGGAATAGCAAAAGGAAGTCAGGCCAGCATGAGATCCCATGGGCTGAGAAAAAAGTATGGGAGGTGAGAGAAAAGCAGAAGAAAAAAAGAAATGGGGCTCTTTAAGTTTTTGCTTAATATCTATAATAAAAAATGCGATTTATTTTCTGGGAAGAAAAGCCTAAAATTCATCCCACAAACTATTTTCTCAGAAATTAAACTACTTGAATTTACCACACAGATTTCTGTATCCTAGTGATCAATAGTAAGTATGTGAGTAATAGGTTATTCAGTTTTACAAAAGAAATGATGCTGCTGTTCAATGATTTATGCTCCCAGTACAGTCAGAAACCATCATTAAACCATACCTCAGATAAAGAATGTTTGAGGGAGGTTCAGCTTATATGGTCCTATTATATTGGTTTCTGAAATGTGGCTTTATCACTTTCAAAATTTTAATACTGAATAGCAAATTAATGGTAATATTTTTAATTGGAGCTGGTACATGAACCTTTATCAGATTCTGAATCACAATGAGTTTATTATTGAATGAGTGTATTAATGTGTCTCACTGATGTAGGTCATCTCTTGGCCTGGTTAATGTGATTCACATTTGGTCACAAGATTTTGTGTTCCACTTGAGACTAGAGCTTGTATTTTTGCCTTTGCACTATACTTTCATTCTGGGTGGGAATTCAGGGGAATTGGCTTTTTTCCCTTTACTAGCTGATTATTCTTAGGGAAAATTGGATTAGATTTTATAGATTATAAGGAAAATTCCTTATTTAACGACATTTATCTATTGTTGCATAATACCATCCCAAAACTTAGTGGCCTAAAACAACAGCAGTTTGCTGTTTCTTACAGTTCCTTTGGCTGGGCTCAGCTGGGTAGTTGTACTGGTCTTGCCTGGACTCACTTGTGTGGTTGCAGTCCTGTAGGCACTCAGCAGGTGCTGGAATGCCAGGATGCTTTCACTTGCAGGAGGAACCGCATGGTCACTCATCTTCAAGTGGGCTAAATTAGCATCATTTAGCATTAAAGTTGCATTCTAAGAGAGCAAAAGTGAAAACTCTAGGCCTCTTGAAGCCTTGGTTCAGAACTGGTACAATGGCCCTTTTGCCACCATTTTATTGATCCCTGGAAGTCCTCATAGAATGTGGTCTAGTTTCAAGGAGGAATAGTTTCCATCTCTTAAAGGGAGAAGGGGCATGCTCATACATAGGTGGAAGGGATTGTTGGTACCCTCTCAAGAAAATCTATCACATGAGACCAATAAAGTAGTTGTTACACTGTATCACATTGATTATTTCAACCTAGCCATACCTATTTCCCCACCGTGGTATAATTTTTTAGGTGAAGATGTATTATTAAACTTTGTCTCTCAAATGTGTACACTAGGTGAGCGGTAACAGTCAATGGCAAAGTAAACTCTGTGCAGATGGATTGATAATGATATCAATGCTAATGCGCACTAACATCTTAGCACTTAACATATAAATATCTTCTCTTTTCAGAAAAGAACATTCTGAGAGTCAGTAGCTCTAATTTAAAAAGTACTATTATTACTATAATTTTACTCAGTTGAACTGCTGTTTGTTCGGAATTTCCCAAAAGACTTTAGCTTTTTTTTTTTTTTAATTTTTAAAGTAAAGGACATCATAAAAATTGCAGGAGAATCATTATTTTGAATTTTGTTATTAGACTTCTAACCTTTGCCAAGAACCATTCTTTAAAGTGTTTGCTGCTTCTCTGCCTAAGGGTAAGTTGAATCATGTAAATAGACCTCTTTCTTTTTCTTCATGTATTGCAAAGTAGCAGGAGAACCTTGCCATGGAAGACTGCCACTGTTCTAAATGGATACTAGAAATGCAGGTTGACAATTTAAGCAAGCAGTTATGATATAGCTTCTAGAAACTTCTTTCTTTCCAAAGTGTCGTTATGATCTATTTCACTGTTTAGAATGACTCACTTTTTTCTATTTTACTTTAGATATAGATGCAATTATGGCTTATTAAGTTATGCTTTCAAATATTTTTACTGCCTATATGAAGTATCCTACTGGGAAATCTGTGAAATGAGAAAAGGAGTTTTATTTTCATGAATTTACATATGACTTGTATGCATATATAACTTGAAATTTTTAGTACTCTTTTCTGTAATTGAACAAAATGTTCAATTTTCTCATTACTATTGTACAAAGAATAGAAGGTGGCATGAATATTTTAAGAACTGCTCTTAGTTCACAGTGACCTGTGTATTTTTTCCCCAAAGCCAGGGAAATAAAGCATAAAATATGAAGCTGTGATTAAGTAGTCTAGAAGTTAGGGACTTCCATGCAAAAAGAGAATGATTTAGCCAATTTTCCCCCTCAGCAGTTATGCCAACATTAGCTTTTTCTTCCACCCAGATTCTTGCAGGTAAACGCTGTATTTTAACAAACTTTACCTTTGTAAATTTTTGCTATTTTTAAACCAAACAAAATAAGTGATAACTGCTTGTTGCCAAGATAGCGTAAATTAACTCATTGGCCTCAGAATGTGTAAATTAATAGCAGCCCTCATGAATCACACTCCTTAGCCTAAAAAGAATGCTATTCTTTAGGTGTAAACTTCTCAGTTGTCTATTCTAAGTTTCATTCAGAGAGGAGAGAATAAAACGACTAATACTCACACCTCCTCAGGTAGGGCCCTAAACTTGTATGAGCATTTTTCCACGATGAGGAGGAGGAATATTTAAGGGATGTTCCCTTGGTATAAAATAAGATAATCTCTGACAGATGATGGTTTTAAATGAGAACATTATAATAATTTAGAGTGGATTGGGCACATTTGATCTTTCTGCTTTATAAAAAAAATATTTGCAGTGTCAATGTCTTTTGTGTAGAAATGAAGGCTAATTACAAGTCACACATGTAAATATTTTTAAGTATCACCCTATTTTTTCATTTTTATGTTAAGAGAGGGCATGGATTTCCTAGAAATAAGATTAAAGTTTTTGAGGCAGCAACCATCATATTTGATAGGCTTGGTAAAGTAATGGTTACTAAAAAACATGTTATGAACAGAGAAGGGAATGCGTTTTAGAAAAATTGTCTTTGTTCTTTTCAATATAATAAGTTTTAAATGCCATTCATCTGTAAGATTGTCTTGAGAATTTTTGGAGAAATGCTGAGCCTTTATTTTGTTTGTTTTTTAATTCGGATGAGGCATACATATCATTGACCTAAGATTTAAAGGCCAAATTGGTCACACGTTATTTCAGTCAGGAGATAATGATCTATAAGGAAAGGTCATCTTTCTCTTTCAACTCATATAAAGATCTATTAATAAACAAGGAGGTGTCTGATGTGTTTGATACCCACTGAATATTTAGGTTCCCTTTGTGTTTAGAGAACTGCTATGAAAACATATGGCATGAAAGACTATTGATGGGTGGGTGTCATTGTCTAAATGAAAGTTTTGAATCACAGGTGTGTGTGTGTAGGTATCTTCCATTTGTAAAATGCTACTCTAAATATATATTCAAATTGAATAATATACATAGTGTAAAATGATGGCCCAAACTGGTTTATGTGATACTAGCAGAGAAAATGGGGGGGGGGTCCTATTTCTGGTACATACTCCGAAAGATACATTTTTGATGTGTCTTATATTCAGTTAAAGCATATTTCTGCCGCTGCTATTAAGTTGCTAAATAGTATCCAACTCTTTGCCACCCAATCGACTGTAGCCCGCCAGACTCCTCTGTCCATGGGATTTTCCAGGCAAGAATACTGGAGTGGGTTGCCATTTCTTCTCCAGGGGATCTTCCCCACCCAGGGATCATACGTGCATCTCCTGCATTGGCAGGAGGATTCTTTACCACTGAACCACCTGGGAAGCCCCCAAAGTGTATTAAAATGTGGTAAATGTTATCACAATTACATATAAGCATGTTAATGAGATTGAATGTTTAATTGACTTCATGGTGTTTGAAGCTTGTTGGAAAGGCCAGTATATTTTTATATGCTGCTCTGTTTTGTCCCGTCTACAAAGTCCGAGTTAGCTATATTCTCATTTAATGGTTTTAGTAAATAGCAAAATGTAAATCTAATTCCCATTATACAACAAAAATGTTGTTGTGTTTAATAAGTCAGAAGACCATGTAAATTATAGTCATACATTACTTCCTAACACCGAAGTTACAAACACAGGAATTACTTTTCCGTCTTTTATTGATGTTAAAATTCCTCTGGACATACATTTTTATGCATTAGATGACTTTGTCCTCATGTACTTAGCACTGTAAAAAATGGAGACATTAAGAAGTTGATATATATAACCATCAAAATCACAGACTCTTAACACTGGCTCTTTGGATAACATGTGTTAGCCTAGTTACTCAGGTAATATGAACTCTCTCATGTTTTTCATAGAAGTAGTTAGAAAAGACATTCTGATCTGGGACTGGAGAGGGACCATATATTCGAACATAGACCATCTGTGAGAGGCAGTGCTTCCCTAGTGCTCTTATGGGTAAGAGGAAATTTAATCTGGTTGATTCATAGCCTATTGCAGTAAATGAGAACTGCCCCCCCCCCCCAGAAGACTTAGTGCTCCATTTCTTGAGGACAGTGGTTTAGTCTTGTAAGATTGTGTATATTTACATTGGATAGAGGATCCTGGCGGGCTACAGTCCATGGAGTCACAGAATCAGACACGACTGATCCACGAACACTTTCACGTTTTCTGTAACACACGTAGAGACTAAAGTGTATTCTCTCGTTCTGTACGTGCGTTTCCTCTAACGAGCTCCTTCATGTATTCCCAGGAGCTTTTTACCAGGGAGACTTGCTTACTAAATAGATATCTGTACTTTCAAATGTTGATATGAATAGCTGAAAAAATGTTTTTATTTTCACTGTAAAAGTAATTTTTTTGTTTTTAAAAGAAAAAGCATAGCTCATACTTAAGGAGCCATTATTGCTTGGAGAGATAATGATCACTAGGAATTGAGATGTCCTTCATTTTGTTTTTGTTTATGATTCCTTTTATTTTGAACATTTTTAATATCTTTGGAATAGAAATTCAAATGAGATCAAATATTGCACATCAGATTGGATATATTATAATGTGACTCACATTTGTGTAAATGATTTCTAATATTACTAACAAAACATAAGAAGATAATGTCAGTTATAGTATCAGTCCTGTTTCTTAAACCACAATTATTTTTCGTATTTTTACTCTATCTTTGCCTCTCCTAAGATGCCATCTGCTGCTATGAGAAGCATGATTTTATTAGAAGTATGAGGGATTGTGTAGGAAAGCTGATGCTTTCTATTACTGACATGAGGACAAGTTTGGGATTTAGGACAAAGTACTGATCTTAAGTGAAGTATGGCCTTTCATTGAAGAAGTTGTTATCTGGTTCTCTCTTTCACTAGCTTTATGATTTCCAAGAAACAATGCCATCTTATTCTTGTCTGAAAGTAAAATAGTGTAGATTCTTCCCTTGTTCATCAACATCATGCCTGAGGTAACAACCCCTTCAACCTAAACCTAAGTATGAAAGCACATCTCAATTCCTATGGTCTGCATCCACTTATATAAAAACATTTTTTTGCATTTTTTTTTTTTAACAGGATGATCAATATATGTCTCTGTAAAATTGGGCCATGGAGTTCTTTGTATTGTAGAAGAGGCGAACCTTTTCTAGTCATAATTATTCAAAAATTATTTTGTCAAGATGGAAGTTTTTTGTTCTTTTTTTTTTGTTGTTGTTGTTCAATTGTCTTGATTCTGTAAGAACTAGGAATGGAATGTTTGAGAGGTGGGTAACACAGGAACTTTAAATGGTAACATTATGTGCTTCTCCCAACCCAACCCTCTTCTACTCTTCAAGAATTCATGAGTGCCTGTCGCAGCATTGCACATTTCTCTATGGTTGTGTCTTCATTGGAGAAGGCAATGGCACCCCACTCCAGTACTCTTGCCTGGAAGATCACATGGATGGAGGAGCCTGGTAGGCTGCAGTCCATGGGGTCTCTAAGAGTCAGGCACGACTGAGCGACTTCACTTTTCACTTTTCACTCTCATGCATTGGAGAAGGAAATGGCAACCCACTCCAGTGTTCTTGCCTGGAGAATCCCAGGGACGGCGGACCCTGGTGGGCTGCCGTCTATGGGGTCGCACAGAGTCGGACACGACTGAAGCGACGCAGCAGCAGCAGCAGCAGTGTCTTCATTATGTTGATTCACATTTTGTATTTTTGAGTCACAAAGAACTATAGCAACACCCTGATGATACTACCAGCTGACATTCAGAGAATATATTCTAAGGCTTGATTCATATGGACAAATGCAGAAAAGAAATTTAGTTTTCTATTCTGTTTTCCAGATGTAGTCAAGGAAAATAGTTTACTTTTTATGAATGACTTGAGGCAGTTGACGAAACCTGTTAATGCTAGAGTGAAGTGAAAGTCAGTTAGTCTTGTCCGACTCTTTGTGACCTCATGGACTATACAGTCCATGGAATTCTCCAAGCCAGAATACTGGAGTGGGCAGCCTTTCCCTTCTCCAGGGGATCTTCCCAACCCAGGTCTCCCACATTGCAGGCGGATTTTTTTTTTTACCAGCTGAGCCACAAGGGAAGCTTGAAAGGGAAGGGAGTGCTAGAGTGGGTATATACAATAGTAGTATGATTTTTGTGATCTTTTTCTGAGAGGGCCTTCCCTACCTGCCCTTTGCCTTTGTAACACTTGGGTGTTCCATGTTTTTGTTGCTGGTTTTAAATGTAAATAGGCAACTGAATGAAATCGGACTGCAGCTCAGTAGGATGTAAGAGGGCCACGCTGGTGGCTCAGCCGTAAAGAATCTGCTGCAATACAGGAGATGTGGGTTCAATCCCTGTTCCGGGAGCAGGAAATAGTAACCTACTCCAGTATTCTTGCCTGGGAAATCCCAAATAGAGGAGCCTGGTGGGCCACAGTCCCTGGGGTCACAAAAGAGTTGGACAGGACTTAGAGACTAAACCATCACAGGGTGGGAAATAGAGTGAGTGTGCATGGCAGTGTCTGGAGCAGTGCAGATGTTCTACCTGAGGATAATCAAGAGGTCTCTGTGGTAGGCTTCTCCTCTTCAGGGAAGAGGTAGTTGCCAGGAGAGGATCTTCCATAGAGCACGTGCCAAGCTAGGCTGCAGTGACTGCCATCCACTGTGTTGTAGCCACAACCGCTATCTGGTGCCACAAAAGGAAACGGGATGATCATCTGAAAGGAAACGTGAAGTGAAATGACTTGTAAAGAAGTGAGGACTGCAGAAGTAGTAGGGTTATGAGTATATCTCGTCCAGTGAGTTATGTAACTCCCAGAAACCAGGAATTATGAACTACACCTCCTACATAGAGATTCTGTGTTTGCATTGGTTTAATTTTGCATCTATTAGTGCAAGAGGATAAAGAAAAGAGGAAGCAGAAAGTAGTGGCTGGGTTTCCTGCCTCAACAATTTGGGTGCCATCTTTCTGTCCTTTAAAGATACTTTACAAAATATACTAAAAAACACAGTCTAATGTTTATACCTGAAAACTTTGTCAGGGAGTAAGGGACTGGAAGGACACACGGGCTGTGTCACAAACATGGGCTGGACACAAACATGAATCAATTACTCAGAACCCCAGTTCTCTCACTTTCTGCATGATCTTAGGCAGCTCTCTGAACCTTTGTGCATCTCAGCTTTCTCATCTGTAGTGTTGGGTGTAAAGATGCCTGGCTCTCATGGATGACGTGGTGGTTGTATGCAAATAATGTAAAATTATAAGCATTTGAAAAGTGGATAATATTGTTAATAAAATATAATTTAGTGTTGATTACCCACATTAAGGCGTGTTATTACTGGTATAAAAAAATGAGAGTTGACTTGCTAAAATCATTTATGTAATTCTTAGGCTTTATGTGGAAAAGAAGCAAATAATTTGTTTCATTAGGAGGCTGTTAGCAAATTGCTTATACTATAGAGTTTAGTGAGAAATGTTATAAGTATTTATAGGGATTCAGTGATTGCTATCATACTATCATTAAGACATCATACCCAATGGAGACTATGATGTGATTCATATTCTTGATACATTCTTTTCCAGATTATGTAGAATATTTTTCCCA